>NC_092715.1:207640773-207925084 GCF_047496885.1 Scyliorhinus torazame
ATAGTCAGGGGCACAGATAGGCGCTTCTGTGGACGTGAAAGAGACTCCAGGATGGTATGTTGCCTCCCTGGTGCCAGGGTCCAGGATGTCTCCGAATGGGTAGAGGGAATCCTGAAGAGGGAGGGCAAACAGGCAGAGGTCGTTGTACATATTGTTACTAACGACATAGGCAGGAATGGGCATGAGGTCCTGCAGCAGGAGTTCAGGGAGCTAGGCAGAAAGTTAAAAGACAGGACCTCGAGGGTTGTAATCTCAGGATTACTCCCTGTGCCACGTGCCAGTGAGGCTAGAAATAGGAAGATAGAGCAGACAAACACGTGGCTAAACAGCTGGTGTAGGAGGGAGGGTTTCCGTTATCTGGACCACTGGGAGCTCTTCCGGGGCAGGTGTGACCTGTATAAGATGGACGGGTTGCATCTAAACCGGAGAGGCATAAATATCCTGGCCGCGAGGTTTGCTAGTGTCACACGGGAGGGTTTAAACTAGTATGGCAGGGGGTGGGCACGGGAGCAATAGGTCAGAAGGTGAGAGCATTGAGGGAGAACTAGGGAATAGGGACAGTGTGGCTCTGAGGCAGAGCAGACGGGGAGAAGTTGCTGAACACAGCGGGTCTGGTGGCCTGAAGTGCATATGTTTTAATGCAAGGAGCATTACGGGTAAGGCAGATGAACTTAGAGCTTGGATTACTACTTGGAACTATGATGTTGTTGCCATTACAGAGACCTGGTTGAGGGAAGGGCAGGATTGGCAGCTAAACGTTCCAGGATTTAGATGTTTCAGGCGGGATAGAGGGGGATGTAAAAGGGGAAGCGGAGTTGCGCTACTTGTTCGGGAGAATATCACAGCTATACTGCGAGAGGACACCTCAGAGGGCAGTGAGGCTATATGGGTAGAGATCAGGAATAAGAAGGGTGCAGTCACAATGTTGGGGGTATACTACAGGCCTCCCAACAGCCAGCGGGAGATAGAGGAGCAGATAGGTAGACAGATTTTGGAAAAGAGTAAAAACAACAGGGTTGTGGTGATGGGAGACTTCAACTTCCCCAATATTGACTGGGACTCACTTAGTGCCAGGGGTTTAGACGGGGCGGAGTTTGTAAGGAGCATCCAGGAGGGCTTCTTAAAACAATATGTAAACAGTCCAACTAGGGAAGGGGCGGTACTGGACCTGGTATTGGGGAATGAGCCCGGCCAGGTGGTAGATGTTTCAGTAGGGGAGCATTTTGGTAACAGTGACCACAATTCAGTAAGTTTTAAAGTACTGGTGGACAAGGATAAGAGTGGTCCGAGGATGAATGTGCTAAATTGGGGGAAGGCTAATTATAACAATATTAGGCGGGAACTGAAGAACATAGATTGGGGGCGGATGTTTGAGGGCAAATCAACATCTGACATGTGGGAGGCTTTCAAGTGTCAGTTGAAAGGAATACAGGACAGGCATGTTCCTGTGAGGAAGAAAGATAAATACGGCAATTTTCGGGAACCTTGGATGACGAGTGATATTGTAGGCCTCGTCAAAAAGAAAAAGGAGGCATTTGTCAGGGCTAAAAGGCTGGGAACAGACGAAGCCTGTGTGGCATATAAGGAAAGTAGGAAGGAACTTAAGCAAGGAGTCAGGAGGGCTAGAAGGGGTCATGAAAAGTCATTGGCAAATAGGGTTAAGGAAAATCCCAAGGCTTTTTACACGTACATAAAAAGCAAGAGGGTAGCCAGGGAAAGGGTTGGCTCACTGAAGGATAGGCAAGGGAATCTATGTGCGGAGCCAGAGGAAATGGGCGAGGTACTAAATGAATACTTTGCATCAGTATTCACCAAAGAGAAGGAATTGGTAGATGTTGAGTCTGGAGAAGGGTGTGTAGATAGCCTGGGTCACATTGTGATCCAAAAAGACGAGGTGTTGGGTGTCTTAAAAAATATTAAGGTAGATAAGTCCCCAGGGCCTGATGGGATCTACCCCAGAATACTGAAGGAGGCTGGAGAGGAAATTGCTGAGGCCTTGACAGAAATCTTTGGATCCTCGCTGTCTTCAGGGGATGTCCCGGAGGACTGGAGAATAGCCAATGTTGTTCCTCTGTTTAAGAAGGGTAGCAAGGATAATCCCGGGAACTACAGGCCGGTGAGCCTTACTTCAGTGGTAGGGAAATTACTGGAGAGAATTCTTCGAGACAGGATCTACTCCCATTTGGAAGCAAATGGACGTATTAGTGAGAGGCAGCACGGTTTTGTGAAGGGGAGGTCGTGTCTCACTAACTTGATAGAGTTTTTCGAGGAGGTCACTAAGATGATTGATGCAGGTAGGGCAGTAGATGTTGTCTAAACGGACTTCAGTAAGGCCTTTGACAAGGTCCCTCATGGTAGACTAGTACAAAAGGTGAAGTCACACGGGATCAGGGGTGAACTGGCAAGGTGGATACAGAACTGGCTAGGCCATAGAAGGCAGAGGGTAGCAATGGAGGGATGCTTTTCTAATTGGAGGGCTGTGACCAGTGGTGTTCCACAGGGATCAGTGTTGGGACCTTTGCTGTTTGTAGTATATATAAATGATTTGGAGGAAAATGTAACTGGTCTGATTAGTAAGTTTGCAGACGACACAAAGGTTGGTGGAATTGCGGATAGCGATGAGGACTGTCTGAGGATACAGCAGGATTTAGATTGTCTGGAGACTTGGGCGGAGAGATGGCAGATGGAGTTTAATCCGGACAAATGTGAGGTAATGCATTTTGGAAGGGCTAATGCAGGTAGGGAATATACAGTGAATGGTAGAACCCTCAAGAGTATTGAAAGTCAAAGAGATCTAGGAGTACAGGTCCACAGGTCATTGAAAGGGGCAACACAGGTGGAGAAGGTAGTCAAGAAGGCATACGGCATGCTTGCCTTCATTGGCCGGGGCATTGAGTATCAGAATTGGCAAGTCATGTTGCAGCTGTATAGAACCTTAGTTAGGCCACACTTGGAGTATAGTGTTCAATTCTGGTCGCCACACTACCAGAAGGATGTGGAGGCTTTAGAGAGGGTGCAGAAGAGATTTGCCAGAATGTTGCCTGGTATGGAGGGCATAAGCTATGAGGAGCGATTGAATAAACTCGGTTTGTTCTCACTGGAACGAAGGAGGTTGAGGGGCGACCTGATAGAGGTATACAAAATTATGAGGGGCATAGACAGAGTGGATAGTCAGAGGCTTTTCCCCAGGGTAGAGGGGTCAATTACTAGGGGGCATAGGTTTAAGGTGAGAGGGGCAAGGTTTAGAGTAGATGTACGAGGCAAGTTTTTTACGCAGAGGGTAGTGGGTGCCTGGAACTCGCTACCGGAGGAGGTAGTGGAAGCAGGGACGATAGTGACATTTAAGGGGCATCTTGACAAATACATGAATAGGATGGGAATAGAAGGATACGGACCCAGGAAGTGTAGAAGATTGTAGTTTAGTCGGGCAGTATGGTCGGCACAGGCTTGGAGGGCCGAAGGGCCTGTTCCTGTGCTGTACATTTCTTTGTTCTTTGTTCTTTGAGAGTTGAGGTTAGAGAGTGGAAAGTGGGGAGTGGAGAGTGTTGAGCGGAGAGCCGAGAGTGGAGAGTGGAGTGTGCAGAGTGGAGAATGGAGAGCGTAGAGCATAGAGCGTAGAGCGGAGAGTGGAGAGTGGAGAGCGGAGAGCGGGGAGCGGAGAGTGGAGAGTGGAGAGCAGAGAATTGAGAGTAGAGAGTGCAGAGTGGAGAGCGGAGAGTGGAGACAGGAGTGTGGAGAGTGAAGATTTGAGAGTGGAGAGTGCAGAATGGAGAGTGGATTGGATTGGATTGGATTGGATTTGTTTATTGTCACGTGTACCGAGGTACAGTGAAAAGTATTTTTCTGCGAGCAGCTCAACAGATCATTAAGTACATGCGAGGAAAAGTGAATAAAAGAAAATACATAATAGGGCAACACAACATATACAATGTAACTACAAAAGCACTGGCATCGGATGAAGCATACAGGGTGTAGTGTTAATGAAATCAGTCCATAAGAGGGTCATTTAGGAGTTTGGTGACAGTGGGGAAGTAGCTGTTTTTGAGTCTGTTCGTGTGTGTTCTCAGACTTCTGTATCTCCTGCCCGATGGAAGAAGTTGGAAGAGTGAGTAAGCCGGGTGGGAGGGATCTTTCATTATACTGCCCGCTTTCCCCAGGCAGCGGGAGGTGTAGATGGAATCAATGGATGGGAGGCAGGTTCGTGTGATGGACTGGGCGGTGTTCACGACTCTCTGAAGTTTCTTGCGGTCCTGGGCCTAGCAGTTGCCATACCAGGCTGTGATGCAGCCAGATAGGATGCTTTCTATGGTGCATCTGTAAAAGTTGGTAAGAGTTAATGTGGACATGCCGAATTTCCTTAGTTTCCTGAGGAAGTATAGGCGCTGTTGTGCTTTCTTGGTGGTAGCGTCGACGTGGGTGGACCAGGACAGATTTTTGGAGATGTGCACCCCTAGGAATTTGAAACTGCTAACCATCTCCACCTCGGCCCCGTTGATGCTGACAGGGGTGTGTACAGTACTTTGCTTCCTGAAGTTAATGACCAGGGGCGAAATTCTCCCCCAACGGCGGGATGTCCGCCGACTGGCGCCAAAGACGGCGCCAATCAGACGGGCATCGCGCAGGCCCAAAGGTGCGGAATGCTCCGCACCTTTGGCGGCCTAGCCCCAACATTGAGGGGCTAGGCCGACGCCGGAGGGATTTCCGCCCCGCCAGCTGGCGGAAATGGCGTTTGTTGCCCGGCCAGCTGGCGCGGAAATGCGGCGCATGCGCGGGAGCGTCAGCGGCCGCTGTCAGTTTCCCGGCGCATGCGCGGGAGCGTCAGCGGCCGCTGTCAGTTTCCCGGCGCATGCGCGGGAGCGTCAGCGGCCGCTGTCAGTTTCCCGCGCATGCGCAGTGGGGAGAGTCTCTTCCGCCTCCGCCATGGTAGAGGCCGTAGCGGAGGCGGAAGGGAAAGAGTGCCCCCACGGCACAGGCCCGCCCGCGGATCGGTGGGCCACGATCGCGGGCCAGGCCATCGTGGGGGCACCCCCCGGGGTCAAATCGCCCCGTGCCCCCCCCCAGGACCCCGGAGCCCGCCCACGCCGCCTGGTCCCGCCGGTAAATACCAGGTTTGATTTACGTCGGCGGGACAGGCAATTCCTGGGCGGGACTTCGGCCCATCCGGGCCGGAGAATCCAGCGGGGGGTCCCGCCACCCGGTGTGGCCCGATTCCCGCCCCCGCCCAATCTCCGGGAGCGGAGACTTCGACGGGGGCGGGGGCGGGATTCACGGCGTCCAACGGCCATTCTCCGACCCGGCGGGGGGTTGGAGAATGACGCTCCAGCTCTTTAGTTTTGCTGGCATTGAGGGAGAGATTGTTGTCACTACACCACTCCACTAGGTTCTCTATCTCCCTCCTGTATTCTGACTCGTCGTTATTCGAGCTCCGGCCCACTATGGTTGTTTCGTCAGCAAACTTGTAGATGGAGTTGGAACCAAGTTTTGCCACGCAGTCGTGTGTGAACAGGGAGTAGAGTAGGGGGCTAAGTACGCAGCCTTGCGGGGCGCCGGTGTTGAGGACTATTGTGGAGGAGGTGTTGGTGTACATTCTTACTGATTGTGGTCTGTTGGTCAGAAAATCGAGGATCCAGTTGCAGAGTGGGGAGCCAAGTCCTAGGTTTTGGAGCTTTGATATGAGCTTGGCTGGGATTATGGTGTTGAAGGCGGAGCTGTAGTCAATAAATAGGAGTCTAATGTAGGAGTCCTTGTTTTCGAGATGCTCTCGGGATGAGTGTAGGGCCAGGGAAATGGTGTCTGATGTGGACCGGTTGCAGCGGTATGCGAATTGCAGTGGATCAAGGCGTCTGGGATTATGGAGGTGATGCGCTTCATGATCAACCTCTCGAAGCACTTCATTACGACTGAAGTCAGGGCCACTGGTCGGTAGTCATTGAGGCACGTTGCCTGGTTCTTCTTTGGTACTGGTATGATGGTGGTCTACTTGAAGCAGGTGGGGACCTCGGAGTGGAGTAGGGACAGGTTAAAGATGTCCGTGAATACCTCTGCCAGCTGGTCTGCGCAGGCTCTGAGTGCACGACCAGGGATCCCGTCTGGGCCTGTCGCCTTCCGAGGGTTCACTTTCAGGAAGGCCAATCTGACTTCGGAAGCTGTGATGGTGGGTATGGGTGAATTATGGGCTGCTGGGGCACTCGCCAGCGGATTGTTGGTTACCTGCTCGAACCGAGCATAGATTGCATTGAGTTCATCGGGGAGGGGTGAGCTGCTGCCAGAGATACTGTTCGGCTTCGCTTTGTAGCCCATTATGTTGTTTAGTCCTTGCCACAACCGCCGAGAGTCTGTCTGTGACTCTAGCTTGGTTTAATATTCTCTCTTGGCATTCCGGATGGCTTTGCGGAGGTCGTACCTGGATTTCTTGTATAGGTCAGGGTCGTCTGCCTTGAACGCCTCAGATCTGTCCTTCAGTAGGGAGTCAATCTCGCGACTGAGCCATGGTTTCCGGTTGGGGAACGCACGTACTGCTTTCTTTGGCACGCAGTCGTCCACACATTTGCTGATGAAGTCTGTGACAGTGGTGGCATGCTCATTTAAGTTGGTTGCTGAGTTCTTAAATATGGACCAGTCCACTGTCTCTAAGCAGTCACGTAAGAGCTCTTCTGTCTCCTCGGACCAGCACTGCACAACCTTCTTAGCTGGATTCTCCCGCTTGAGTTTCTGCTTGTATGCCGGGAGAAGGAGCACCGTCTTATGGTCGGATTTCCCAAAGTGCGGTCGGGGGATGGAACGGTAGGCGCCCTTGATTTTTGAGTAGCAGTGGTCAAGAGTGTTGGCGCCTCTGGTGGGACAGGAGATGTGCTGGTGGAATTCTGGCAGTACACTCTTGAGGTTGGCCTTGTTGAAGTCTCCGGCCACGATGAACAAGGCCTCCGGGTATTCTGTTTCGTAGTTGTTTATAGTTCGTCCAGCGCCTTCCTCACTACTGCCTGGGGTGGGATGTAGACCGCTGTGATAATGGCTGAAGTGAACTCACGTGGAAGATAATATGGGCGGCACTTCACGGTCAGGTATTCCAGGTCTGGGGAGCAGAAGGTCGCCAGGGTAGCCACATCCAAGCATCAGGATGAGTTGATGAGGAGGCACACCCCTCCACCCTTCACTTTGCCTGATGATGCCGTGCGGTCCGCCCGGTGAATTGAGAAGCCTTCAGGTTGTATGGCACAGTCCGGTGAGGCAGGGGTGA
This sequence comes from Scyliorhinus torazame, assembly GCF_047496885.1. Classification (NCBI taxonomy): domain Eukaryota; kingdom Metazoa; phylum Chordata; class Chondrichthyes; order Carcharhiniformes; family Scyliorhinidae; genus Scyliorhinus; species Scyliorhinus torazame. Next base: position 207,648,011 of record NC_092715.1, read on the forward strand.
GCCATGTCTCTGTGAAACAGAGCACACAGCAGTCTCGTACTTCCCTCTGAGAGGTAAGTCTGGCGTTAAGTTCATCCAACTTGTTTTCGATCGCTTGGACGTTTGCCAGGAGTATGCTGGGGAGAGGGGTCTTGAAACCGCGTTGCTTCAGTCTAACCTGCAGACCGCCGCGTTTCCCTCGCTTCCTCGGTCGGCGGCTGCTGCTGGATGATCCTGGGATCTGATGGCCGATGTCAGCTCTTGTGGAAGGTAGGTGGTTGCGTCTGGCGGGGTCCAGGGCGCTGGCGGGGACCAGGGCGCTGTCTACGTATCTGGGGTCGCGTCTGGCAGGGTCCCGGGCGCTGGTTGAGGGAGAGGCGTTGCTAGGGGGCATGTTTGCGGTCTGGATGGGTCCCGGCGTTCTGCGGGCGCGGGAATACCTTGCAGCGCGTTCGGGTCCTCGTGCGCGGTCTCCGCCGTTTCGGGGGTCCTGGGTCGTGGGCTGGGGCTTCCTGAGGCAGGTTGGGCTGGGTCCCGTGGTCTGTTCCCTCCCTGGGCGCTCCTGGGGTCGGATCTTGAAGTAGGCCCGGTCGAGCCTCCACTTGGATTTTTCTTTCTCCCCTCCCAACTCCACTTCCCATTTCACCCTCATCTTCACCACCCTCCCTGCTCCCCCAGCCATTTGTATATATCCCCAATTATTTCCTCCTGTTCCACATCCGGAAGCAGCAGTCGCTCCAGCAGAGTGTATCCCGGCAAGCTAGCAAACCCCTTCCAGACCTTTCATGCAAAATCCCTAACCTGCAGATACCTGAACACACTACCCATCGGCCGCTCTACCCTCTCCCTTAGCTCCTCCAGACTGGCGAGCAGAGAGAGCAGAGAGTGGAGAGCGGAGAGCGGGGAGCGGAGAGTGGAGAGTGGAGGTGGAGAATTGAGAGCAGAGAGTGCAGAGTGGAGAGCGGTGAGTGGAGAGCAGAGAGTGGAGAGCGGAGAGCGGGGAGCGGAGAATTGAGAGTAGAGAGTGCAGAGTGGAGAGTGGAGAGTGGAGAGCAGAGAGCGGAGAGCGGGGAGCGGAGAATTGAGAGTAGAGAGTGCAGAGTGGAGAGTGGAGAGCCCCCTCATACTTCTCTAACCGGAGGAAGTCATACAGGTCACCCAACCAACCCGCGACCCCCGGTGGTGATGCCGACCGCCACCCCAGCAAAATCCGACGCCATGCAATCGGAGAGGCGAAGGCCACAACATCGGCCTTCCTCCTCTCCATGAGCTCCAGCTTCTCTGAAACCTCACATATCGCCACCAAAGGGTCTGAGTCCACCTCCTCCCCCACTATCCTGGCTAAGACCGCGAACACCCCCGCCCAGAATCTTCCCAATTTTTCGCAATCCCAAAACATGTGGATGTGATTTCCTGGCCCGCACCCAAATCTCTCACACTCATCCGCCACCCCCTGAAAAAACCCACTCATTCTCGCCCGAGTCGTATGCACTCTGTGCACCACCTTAAACTGTATCAGGCTCATTCTTGCAGAAGAGGAGGTCCTGTTTACCCTTCACAGTGCCTCACTCCATTCTCCCCAATTGATCTCCCCTCCCAACTCCACTTCCCATTTCTCCCTGATCTTCACCACCCTCCCTGCTCCCCCAGCCATTTGCATATATCCCCAATTCTTTCCTCCCGTTCCACATCCGGAAGCAGCAGTCGCTCCAGCAGGGTGTATCCCGGCAACCTAGCAAACCCCTTCCAGACCTTTCGTGCAAAGTCCCTAACCTGCAGATACATGAACTCACTCCCCATCGGCCACTCTACCCTCTCCCTTAGCTCCTCCAGACTGGCGAACCCTTCCACCAAATACAAATCCCTAACCTTAACCAGCCCCACTTCCCTCCACCTCCTGTATACACTATCCACTTCCCCGGCTCAAACCCATGATTCTCGCACAGCGGCGTTAGCACCAACATCCCTTCCACCCTAAAATGCCTCCTCAGCTGATTCTATATCTTCACCGTGGACTGCACCACTGGGCTCCCTGAATACCTACTTGGAGCCATTGTCAATGCTGCCGTCACCATAGCCCTCAAACTAGACCCCTTACAACATTCCTCCTCCATCCTAACCCACTCTACCCCTTCTCCTTCCCACCACCACCACACTTTGTCCACATTCGCCGCCCAATAATAATGAAGCAAGTTCAGCAAGGCCAAACCCCGCTGCTGCCTCTGCCTCTGTAGCAGGATCCTCCCCACCCTCGGCACCTTCCCCGCCCATACAACGTCAGAAAGGATCCGAAAAAAGGCCTTCGGTATAAAGATCGGGAGAGCCTGAAAGATAAACAAGAATCTCGGCAGAATATTCATTTTCACCACTTGGACCCTCCCCGCCAACGTTAAGTGCAATGTATCCCACCTCTGAAGATCCCCCCGGCCCTCCTCCACCAGCTCCATTAAGTTCCACTTATGAAGCCCCGTCCATTCCCTCGCTATCTGAATCCCCAAATACCTAAGCCTATCCCTCGCCACAGTAGATTAGCCCACTGTCCCAGCTCATTCACCGGAAATTCCTCGCTTTTCCCGACATTCAGTTTGTACCCCGAGAACCCTCCAAACCACCCCAACAGGCCCATAATCCTTTCCGCACTCTCCAACTGATCCGAAACATGCAGCAAGAGAGCATCGGCCTAGAGCGACACCCGATGCTCCCACGGTCCCCTCATAATACCCCGCCACTCGAGCATCCTTCACTAAATATCCTGGAATGCCATCCCTGCTTGGTGTGGGCTACAGTGGGTGTTTAGCAAAGATTGACACCGTCCCCAACACTGTCACTCAGTGACAAACAATCACCATTCAAGCTGCGAGTCAGACTCTTCACCAATCAGCAATGGGACGTGAAATGCTCAGTGAACAAGTGCAGCAGCATCACAGAAACATTTTTAAAATCCACGTGTGTTGATGAAGTCGCCGTCCAGAACAACCAGAGCCCCCGTAAGCCTTAAGCAATTGCAGATCAAATGATATAATGTGAATGTGCAGGCTCCAGTCCTTATTTAACTCAGAAACAGAATGGTGATAAATAAACGTGGGCGTGAGAAGCAATTAAAGTCCATGAGTACAAACGCGGTATGAAGAGTAACTTAGCAATGTCGGAGTATAAAAACATGGAGAATAGAGCAAACACCGGGAAAAGTCTCATTCTCCTGCAGTGGAAGCTTTGAGTCAGTAACCGTGCAGTCGTCCACTTGTATTGACACTTATCTTGTATACGGAGCTGGTTTATATGAAGGGAAGGCTGCTCAGTGACTCACTGAGCATTGTGAACATACAGCTGGTTAATGTTGACACAAAATGACAGACTGAGCATTTCTGAGCCAAATACATCACTGAGACAGGTAAAAACAAGCTGACAAGGACACAAGAGGATCACCCAGAGTGCTTAGCCTTTCACAGGAATACAGAGTGAATTCTTTGAGTCATCCCACTGTTCTCCGCAGCTGAGAGACACAAAGAATGACAATCAGAAACACCCAAGTTTATAAAGTTTTGATGAAATGCTTCCTCCTCCCTGTCTCACTTGTCTTTATAAATATTAAAACCTGAATTTTCACCATGACAGTGTCTCCAGCTTATGCAAAATGATGCAAAGGCCAAATCCAGATGTTCTTCTCCCAAACCCACTCCTGCTCCTCATTCTTATGTGTGTTCAAATGTTTGTAAGTAAACATGATGTCCACCATCTTCATTGGGAGGGGCGGGGGAAGTGGTGGGTCTCACTGTGGGCATGTCCATTCATGGGGGCAGCTCCACCTATAAAACTGCAGCTACCTTCTGTCAGATCTGATTTTCATTCGCAAGAGGTATGAAATATGTATTGTATGTCATGATGTGGAGATGCCAGCGTTGGACTGGGGTAAGCACAGTAGGAAGTCTTACAACACCAGGTTAAAGTCCAACAGGTTTGTTTCAAACACTAGCTTTCGGAGCGCTGCTCCTTCCTCAGGTGAATGAACAGGTATGTTCCAGAAACATACATATAGACAAATTTGAAGATGCCAAACAATGGAGATGCAACCGACAGAGCACCCTTCGTCGTCCAGTACTTTCCCAAAGCGGAGATACTACAAAATCTTCTTCACAGCCTTCAACAGATCTTCGATGAAGATGAACATCTTGCCAAGGTCATCCCCACACCCCCACTACTTGCCTTCAAACAACCGTGCAACCTCAAACAAACCATTGTTTGCAGCAAACTACCCAGCCTTCAGAACAGAGACCACAACACCACACAACCCTGCCATGGCAATCTCTGCAAGACGTGCCAGATCATCGACATGGATACCACCATTACACGTGAGAACACCACCCATCAGGTACGCGGTACATACACGTGCAACTCAGCCAATGTTGTCTACCTCATACGCTGCAGGAAAGGATGTCCCGAAGCGTGGTACATTGGCGAGACCATGCAAAAGCTGTGACAACGAATGAACGGTCATCGCGCGACTATCACCAGGCAGGAATGTTCCCTTCCAGTCGGGGAACACTTCAACAGTCAAGGGCATTCAGTCTCTGATCTCCGGTTAAGCGTTCTCCAAGGCGGCCTTCAGGACGCGCGACAACGCAGAATCGCTGAGCAGAAACTTATAGCCAAGTTCCGCACACATGAGTGCAGCTTCAACCGGGACCTGGGATTCATGTTGCATTACATTCATCCCCCACCATCTGGCCTGGGCTTGCGAAATCCTACCAACTGTCCTGGCTTGAGACAATTCACACCTCTTTAACCTGGGGTTACCCCTATCTCTGAAGCTGTAAAGATTTAATTACCTGCTCGCATTCTAAGCATTGTCTGGCATCTTTGAATTTGTCTATATGTATGTTTCTGGAACATACCTCTTCATTCACCTGAGGAAGGAGCAGTGCTCCGAAAGCTAGTGTTTGAAACAAACCTGTTGGACTTTAACGTGGTGTTGTAAGACTTCTTACTGTATTGTATGTGTTAGACATGTCAGGAGAAGGTGCAAACTTTTTGGAGTTTGTCGCAGATGTAAGGATCTCTTTTGGATAAGACGAGAGACTCCATTAGATACCCCTAAAAAGTTGCAATCACTTCTGCAGAAGTGGCAACAAATCGATCACAGCTAATAATAATCTTTATTGTCACAGTAGGCTGACATTAACACTGCAATGAAGTTACTGTGAAAAGCCCCTAGTTGCCACACTCCAGCGCCTGTTCGGGTGCACAGAGGGAAAATTCAGAATGTCCAAATGACCAAACAGCACGTCTTTCGGGACTTGTGGGAGGAAACCTGAGCACCCGGAGGAAACACACGCAGGCACAGGGAGAACGTGCAGACTCCACACAGCCAGTGACCCAAGCCGGGAATAGAACCTGGGACCCTGGAGCTGTGAAGCAACAGTGCTACCCACTGTGCTAGAGTACTGATGAGGAAGTGAAGACATCGCCATAGACCTGCAGACTAGGGATGGATGGTTATTCTTCATATAACCTCTGTGCTACCTTGCCGCCCATAGATTTCATGGCTGTTTCCCACAGGACTTTGATAATGGGGATGTTGGTCTTGGAAGGGCAGACTTTATTCCCCCTACTGACTTGGGTGCTCAGGAGTGTGTGCCACAGAAAGCTGTAGTGCGCATTGTACTAAATACGAGCCACAATGGGAATGGCACCTTCTCACATTCGCACCAGACAGGCAAGTGACTGAAGTGAGACCAGGGCCAGACCAGGAGGATGGTATAGGTGGTCAAGGGGACAAGGCTCACAACCATCCCATTATTTGCACTATTGCTTTCAGACCTTCCCAGGGAGAATGATAGGGCTTTGCGTCCTCACCTTCCAACCACCACAATCAAAGGATCATGCTCAAACGTTTGTCTGGCATGAGGCCATCACCAAACATGTCTTCCGCTCTCTTCCCCTTTTAGCACACACTACCAATGGTGTCAAGTTGTCCTTGTTCTGTATTTTGATGTATCAAGCTCTTGCCAGATCTCGGCGGAATATCACAATCAGCCACGTGCAACTGTTTGGAAGCAGCCCCGGCCACATTCTGTCGTTTTGTGCTCTCTTGAACAGTAAATACTGCTCAGGAAGACATTCTGCCAGTACACATTTAAAATGAAAGGGTCATGAGGCATGCAGACTACACGGCTCCAAAGGTACTTGTCTGTTGTTTTAAGCACCCCGCTGATGTCAAATGTGAGAGTATCCCAAAACCCAGGAGATAAGGTGAAACATTGGCTCTTCCTGGTGTATATGTTCAATTTAGTACACTGAGGAAAATATGTGAACCAGGGAGGAATAGTCCTCGATGAACAATAAATAAAGGATATTTATTAAGTGAAAAGAGAGTCAACACACAAGAAGGACAAAAATATATCTCAATACTTGGGTACACTGATGGCTATGGGCATCAGGGGCGGGATTATCCGCCCCCCCCCGCCCCCCCACCGCCGGGTCGGAGAATCGCCGGGGGCTGGAGTGAATCCCGCCCCCGCCGGTTGCCGAATTCTCCGGTAGCGGATATTCGGCAGGGGCAGGAATCACGGCGCGCCGGTCGGCGAGTCCCAACCCGGCGATTCTCCGGCCCGCGATGGGCCGAAGTCCCGCTGCTGGAATGCCTGTCCCGCCGGCGAGGATCAAACCGCCTCTCTTCCCGGCAGGACTAGGCGGCGTGGGCTGGGTCCTGGGGGGGGCGGGGGGGGGGGGGGGCGATCTGGCCCCGGGGTGTGCCCCCACGGTGGCCTGGCCCGCGATCGGGGCCCACCGATCCGCGGGAGGGCCTTTTGGCCCCGGCTAACCTGGCGCCAAATGCCTTTCCTGCCGTCTGGCAGCGCGCCAACCACTGGCCAAAATAGAGACAAAAGAAACTTGCTGTTCATTTTAATCCCATTTTTGCAGCACTCGCTCCAAGATTATGTGCTCGAGTCTCTGGTGCGGGATTTATAGCCACAATCTCCAAAACCAGATCCATGAATTCTACTACTGGGCAAAGTTAATACCTTAGAAGGTAAACCCAGAATATTACTTCAAGGAGTGAGAGGAGAGCAAAGAGATGTAGATACATAGTAAAATCTAAATTCAATAACCACAAAAAGATCACCCTGAGATACACTCCTGGATAAAGTTGTTTAAGAATCAATTAAACGCTGAAATGGGATTCAGGGTGGATGAAGATCGCCTTCCTCACCTGCAAATTTCTCTGATCTTGGGAGATATTTTCAAATTACACAGTTTTTAAAAATGTTCCTTCCAGGGGATTGTGTTTAAGAAGGGATTGCCAAGAAGCAAAGTTGAAATTGTAATATCAGCAGGATACCAACAAATTGGTGAGAAATGAACATTCTCTAACGACATTGTAATGCACATCATTTATTGTTTATCAATTTTAACACCAACATTAAAATGGGTTATTTAATTGCACTCAAAAGACTGAATGATGTTTAAAGAACAGAGTCAATCCGAATCACAGAAATCCTCGTTTGATGGAATCCTTCAATCAGAAATTCAACATGCTCCTTTGTGTTGGATCTGGATATTCTTCCCGGTTCTCCTGGAATAAGAGCAGAACATCAGTACGATCCCAGTGTGAAATGAAGACAGTTATTTCCAATACACAATGTTGGAGAATCCCCCTGTAGTTCAGGCTGGCTGCTCGGTTATGGAGCATTCCTGCAGCCCTCGCTTATTTTACTGGCCCTGTTAGCCTCCAAAAGAAATGGGGGTTATTTTAACCTTCATTACTGGTTAAATAAATTGTAGGAAAGAGGATGCTTACTTTGCATCTCGCTCAATTTCCTTTTCAGTGTGTTTCATTGGAGAGATGTACAATGGAGCTCTGATTTGCTATCTCCCATTTTTCATGCCACGCCATGTTGATAGTGTGAGGTGGCGTACGGTGTGAGGAGCCTTGTGTGAAGCAGAAACATTTACATGGACCTGTTGGCTTGAATGGCCTGTTCCTGTCCTGTAGATAATGTGTAAAACTGTGTATACAACCAGTTGTCAACAATCACTGAAGGAGCAGGTCCACCACCACAACCTTCTTAGGGCAATATGGAATGGGCAATAAAGGTAGCCTTGTCTATACCCCAAGAACAGGTCTGGGGGGCAGTACATAATTTAGATGTCAGTTTTCTGACATTACAATAGGGACTGCACGTCTAAAGTAACCCGTCGATTATGAAACATCTTCGGAAATTATGTTGAAGTGAGAGGTGCTATATAAATGCAAATTCTTAACTTTCCTCAACAAAGTAGTACTTTACATTAGCTTCTCACTCACTTCCCTACTAACCAATGACCACCCAGCCCCCATGCTGCCCCCCATGTTAGATTGAAATGATACCCTCTCCTCTGTACTTTCAACACAGCTTCCTAAATAGGAAGAGTCTTGACTCTTCTGCCCCTGTAAAATGCCACATGACTCGGAAACCTGGCATCAGGTGGAATGTGAAGTTCTGAATTCCCAGTGGTGGATTGGGATGCAGACATTTGATCGCGGTGTGACTGCGTTATGTTAAGCCTCACACAGACCTGTGGCGTGTTCATACTCCAAATACATTTGCATGCATGAATACTCATTAATGTGAAACAGTTTTCAATGAAGCCGACACTCAGGATGAAGTCGGCGGCGGCACATGAGAATCTCGTGCCATCAATTTGGCAATCACTTAAAGGTAGCCTGTATTCATAGAATTTACAGTGCAGAAGGAAGCCATTCGGCCCATCGAGTCTGCACCGGCTCTTGGAAAGAGCACCCCACCCACGGTCGACACCTCCACCCTATCCCCATAACCCAGTAACCCCACCCAACACTAAGGGCAATTTTGGACACTAAGGGCAATTTATCATGCCCAATCCACCGAACCTGCACATCTTTGGACTGTGGGAGGAAACCAGAGCACCCGGAGGAAACCCACGCACACACGGGAGGATGTACAGACTCCGCACAGACAGTTACCCAAGCCGGAATCGAACTTGGGACCCTGGAGCTGTGAAGCAATTGTGCTATCCACAATGCTACCGTGCTGCCCCCAAATGCTGTATTAGTCAGCTTTGTGCAGTTGTGACTAAGGTAAGTGGTTGTCCATGTTGAACCTGACAGCACAAGCTCCAGGGAGCAGGTGAATGGCAGCTTGTGTGGAGGCTCAGGACCAGCAAGGGTGAGCCAGTGCTGAGGTGGTGGGGAGGGGGGGAGGGGGGGGGGTCCATCTGAGGGTGTTGGCTGGCAGAGTCTTTACCGGGCTTTGAGTTCACCTCCAAAATATCAATTCTCCACACTGAGAATGAACTCGGACAAGCATCACCAATGGGAAAAAAATACAAAAGAAACTATTGGGATTGATGGCCTACATCCTAGGGTCCGAAAGGAAGCGGTAGCAGAGATAATGGATACATTGGTTATAATGTTCCAAAATTCCCTTGTTGCTAGAAAGATTCTATTAGATTGGAAAAATGCCTCATTCAAAAAGGGAGGGAGGCAGAAAGTGGGAACCTATAGATCAGTTAGTTTAATGTCTGTCAGTGGGAAATTATTACTATCCATTATTAAGAACATTCAGAAAGTCAAAACGCAATCCATCAAAGTCAGCATGCTTTTATGAAGGGAAAATCGTGTTTGATTAATTTTCTAGAGTTCTTCAAAGATATAACAAGCCAAGTGGATAATGGGGATCCAGTAGATGTAGTGTATCTGGGCCTTCAGAAGACATCTGATAAGGTGCCACACACAAGGTTAACATACAAGGTAAAATCACATGGAATCAGGGGTAATTTCTTAGCTTGGATGGAAGACTGGCTAACTGACAGAGGCAGAGAGGATAAATGTTTCTTTTTCTGATTAGCAAGATATAACTAGAGGAGTGCCATAAGATTTGGTCCTTGGGCCCTAACTATTTCCAATATATATTAAGGACTGGAAGTAGGGATAGAAGGTACTGTAGCCAAATTTGCAGATGACACTAAAATTAGTGGGATAGCAGGTTGCAATGAGGAAAGAAGAAATTTACAAATGGATACAGATCGGTTAGGCGAGTGGGCCAAAAGTTGGCAGATGCCGTTTAATGTGGTAAGTGTGAGGTTATTCATATTGGTCAGAAAAAATGGAAAGGCAACTTATCGAAATGGAGAGAAACCTCAGAGTACTCTGGTGTAGAGAAATCTGGGTGTCCTCGTACATGAATTGCAGAAAACTGGCTGCAGGTGCAGCAGATAATGAGAAAGGCAAATCGAATTCTGGCCTTTATATCTAAAGGGATTGAGTACAAAAGTAAGGAAGTATTGCTGCAACTGTACAAAGTATTGGTGAGACCGCACCTCGAGTACTGTGTACAGTTTTGGTCTCTTATTTGAGGAGGGATGGAGTTGCATTAGCGGCAGTTCAGAGGAGGTTGACACAATTGATTCCAGAGATGAGGGGTCTGTCTTATGAAGAGAGATTGAGCAATTTTGGCCGATACTGCCTGGAGTTTAGAACAATGAGAGGAGATCTAATTGAGGTATATGGATGATAAAAGGTATTGACAAAGTAGAAGTAGAGCGGGCATTGCCTCTTGTGGGATATTCTAGATTAAGAGGTTATAGATTTTGATAAGGATACAAAAGAATCAGCAACATGTGAAGAACAGTCACAAAAATCATTAATTTGCTAAAAGCATTTACAAGACACAAAAAAATAACAAAACCACCAGCTCTCAAGCCAGCACACCACCCACCACCATCAGCATCCCCACCCGCCCCAATGGTAGCCCCATGTCGGTGGAAAGGCGCCAAAATGAACAGCACAAACCACTCGAAGAGGAGACACTGATGCCCAGCCCTAACGGCAGCCCCACATTGGTGAAAAGACACTCAAATAAGCAGCGCAGACCACCAGAAAAGGGCACATCAATACGGTGCATGACAGTGGCGGACGAGAGAGGGAGACAACACCCTGTACAAAAAAAACCCAAGTCAAAATATCACAATAAACTCAACAAATAACTAAGTACAGGCAAGGCCGCCAGCACTAAAGCCATTGCACGCTCCCCACCCCCATCCCCGCCACCAGCAAAGTCCACATCGTTGATGAAGCACTCCTAAGCACCTCAGTCCACCTGAAAATGACAGGCAGCGCATGGTTGAGGAGAGCGAGAGAGGACACCCTTCCCCCTCACTCGCACCGGGAAGGACCCCTCAACCCCTAGTGCACAGAAGCAGGAGGGCCGCAACTGGCGAGCATCTAGCCGCTGAGCCAAAATAACAATACACAACAAAAATACAAGACTAACCATACAATCCCCGAACAATGAGACAAAACCAAGATCAGTACAAGCAGCACACATAGTCAATTGGGCCAACACCCTGCTGCTCTCACAGTTCCAGTATCCGGTCTCTGGACACCATCCGGTCCAAAACTGCAAAGGTGAGTCCGTTCTCCACCACTTTGAACCCGGTAGCAGGCCAACCAAAATCCCCCCAATCTCGACTCCCAGCAGATAAGCAGGAAGGCAGCCAGTGACAAGTATGAATCTCAAGCGTGGCAACTGCAGGCAGACAAACAATATCCTCTCTTTCCCCTGCAAGCAATTTCTCCTCCATCCAACCAGTCATATCATCATTCACCCTTGCCGTAGTCCAAGCTTCAAAGTCCAATAAAGGCAGCCAGGATACAGAACAACACACCAGGTCCGGTAGCAGGGTTACAGCCAGAGCAGCAGGACCTCGGAGACAGATTCCCCTCCTCACCTCAGAGTGTGAGATACTCAGGTGACTAGCGTGAGGAGTTCCTTCCTAATTGGAGGAGCTCCCGCAGAATATAAACCCCGACCTGGAAGCAGTTCAGGGAAGGAAACCCTGCGGAGTGTGGAGAGGAGTAATTATTGTGACTAGTGTGGAATAAAGCGAGTTGTACTCTGTCAACCTGGCCTCTCGTCGAGTCTTTGCCTCCGTCTACAACATTGGCGATGAGGTTAAAGTGTAGCTGCTGTAAGAGGCTAGTCCTGCGACCTTGAATCATTTGTTAACCACCTCAAGAGGCCGCTCTCCAACTGGCAGGCACAGCACACATCGGTAAATTCGAGCCTTTTGACGCGATGTGGACGATTGGGCCCAGTATGTCGAAAGGCTTCAACCTTTTATCCTCACGATGCCATCATCAATGTCAAGCGACATACCGTCATTTCGCTGACCGTGTTGGCGGACCAACTTATGCACTAATCAGGAACTTGACTTAAGCGCACAGGCCAGACAGGTTGCCATTTGCCACGCTGATCGACCAGGTGGGCCGTCACCGAAATCCACAGCCACCGATTATGGTCTGACGGTACTGTTTCCATACCGCACCACAGATGCCAGCGGAGTCCATAGGGGAATACTTTGTTTGTTCACGGGAACTCGCTGCCCCCTGCAGGTTCAGAGCCGCCCAGGCTAAATCGCTGCGGGACTACTTTGTTTGCGGGTTTTGGGACTGGGAAACGTAGAGGCAGCTATTAATGGAGATCCCCCTGACCCTTGAGAAGGCCGTTGCCAGAGCATTTGTTCAGGAAAACGCCGACCGCAGGCTCCAGGAACTTCAGGGTTTGGTGATCCTGAACATTCGGCATCACCGAGACCCCCGGCCACTGACTACCAAAAAAGAGGTGACGGCGACCTCCCGGGTTGGGAGTCACCGCAGGGCCCGCAACTGCCGCCATGACTCACCCCGGAGCAACCATGGAGCTTTCCCCGACTCAGCGTTCCCAGATGACAGACGGCAGTATCGAGCGGGAAACCAAAACCAGGCACAAGGCTCCGGTCAACGGTGTGAGGGTACCGTCCCCAGGCAACAAACAAGTCGCCATTTCCCCCGCAAGAGGCCACACGCATTTCCTGGAGGACTTGGACGCTGAGGAGAGAACCCTACGCTGCTCTGTGTGACTGGCCCCAGAACGGCACCTATCCGGGTGACACTGCTGTTAACCGGACACCCCACCCTGATGGAACTGGACACGGGAGGGGCAAGTTTGGACGTCAGCCGACGCATGCTTGCCGCCATCTGAACACAGGGGCCTGCCTGGCCACGCATACCGGGGAGACCTGAGAGATCGAATTGAGGGCACCGCCTGTGTACCCGTAGCATACAGAGATCGGTCTGCGTGCCTACCATTGGAGGTAGTCCGAGGCAATGGGCACAGCGTATTGGGGTGAGATTGGCTGTGTCACCAACAGTTCGATTGGCAATACGTGTGCCAGTTATACCCCTGTGGACTGGATGGAGTGCTGTCCACGTTTCAGTCGGTTTTCACCAAAGGCCTCGGTTCCATTAAAGGAGCTATGGCCACGACAAATGTGGAGGAAAATGCCCCGCCCAGTGTTTCCACACCTGCCCTGTACCTTACACACTTCGTGCCAAGGGAGACAAGGAATTGGACCATTTGGATCAGCTGAGTATTATTCGCACTGTCCACTATGCCCATTGGGCTGTGCCCGCGGTCCCCATGTTGAATCCGGACGGGTCAGTGCGGCTCTGTGGGGACTATAAATTGACCATGAACCGGGTGTCCCGCCTTGACCGTTACCCAGTCCCTCGGATCGAGGATCTCTATGCCCGGCTCAGTGGTGAAAAAACGTTCACTAAGCTGGTCATGAACCACGCGTACTGGCAGCTGGTGCTCGAGCCAAGTTCCCGGAAATATGTGACGACCAATACCCATCGGGGACTCTTCGGAGTCTCCTTGGCTTGTGCAATATTCCAGAGGGTTATGGAGAACATCTTGTGAGGGTTCCTGAGGGTGGCCATCTACCTGGACAATGTTCTCATCACCGGGACCTCGCATCAGGAACACGTGGAGAACCGAACCGAAGTCCTCGAGCGGTTTTCTCGGACCGTGGTCCGCCTCCGGACGGAGAAGTGTGTTTTCCACATGCCGGAGGGCAAGCATCGCGGCTACCAGGCGGACAGCAGAGGCCTCCATCCAGTGGAGAACAAGGTACGGGTGATTCGCCAGGCCCAATCCCTCACGACCAAATGGCGCTCCACTCTTTCCTGGGCCTGGTGAACTATTACGGGAAGTTCATGCCCAGGATGGCCATGGTGCTCAGTCACTCCACCAACTAGCGAAGAGACAGAAGTGGGACTGGGCCCCCCACAGCAGAAGACATTTCACGAGGTGAAGCAGCGTCTCTCGTCAGAGGAATTCCTGACTGATTTCGACCCGGACATGCCCCTGCTCCGCACATGCGACGCCTCACCGCATGCCACCGTGGTGATCCTAACACACCACATTTCTGGCGGCTCAGAGTGACCTCTCGCTTTTGTGTCCTGCGTGCTGGTGGACGCCGAGCGGCACTATGCCCAGGTAGAGACGGAAGGCTTGGCAGTGGTGTTCGCGGTGTGGAAATTCCACCAGTATGTTTATGTGCGGCTGCTCACGGTTCATACCGACCACAAGCCCCTGCTGGGGTTGTTTAAAGAAGATCGGGTGATTACACCGATAGCATCGGCCCGGGTTCTACGGTGGGCCTTGCTGCTGATGGCCTACACGTACACTATGGAGCTTCGCCCGGCACAAGAATCCCGCATGCGGACGCGTTGAGCTGCGTGCCTCTACCCAGGAAGCTTCCAGCTCCCGCACCAGCTGCCGCGGTGATAGCCGTGCTCCATTTCATGGACACTTTGCCAGTAATGGCAGCTCATGTCAGAGAATGGACACAGATGTCGAGGGTCCGACATATGGTTAATTGCAGGTCCCGAAATAGGGCGATGTCAGATGGGCTGAGGACCTACATGCCAAGCTACCTGGGATGAGTGTTGAAGGTGGTGTCCTCCTGTGCGGGAGACGGGTGGTCGTACCTGAACAGGGATGGGCACCCCTGCTGAAAGACCTCCATAACAGCCACCCCGGGATGACCAAGGTGAAAATGTTGGCACGCAGCTACGTTTGGTGGCCTAAAATTGCACCCCATGCCAGGGATACCAGAAGGCCTCACCGGCGGCCCCGATGCACCCCTGGGAGTGGCCCGGGAAGCTCCCCACTCCCAGGGGGCACAATCTTTCTAGTACTGGATGCCAAGTCGAAGTGGCTGGAAGTACACCAGGTCCCCACTCACATAACGACTGAGGGTTATTTTTAGCATGCACGAACTGCCCGAGGTCCTGGTGTCCGACAATGGGGTGGTGTTCACGAGTCAGGAGTTTGCTTCGTTCATGACTGCAAATGGCATCAGGCACATACAGAGGGCCCCATACCACCCAGCCTCCAATGCGCTAGCTGAATGAGCGGTGCAAGTGTTCAAGAGAGCAATGAGAAAGATGACCTCGGGGTCGTGGGAAACGCGGTTGGCGAGGTTTCTTTTCAGTTATCGTAAGACGCCTATCATCTGAGAGTACCTTTAAGAAATGGGTGTTTATCAAATAGCTGTAGTGGATGAACCTTTAAGAAATGGGTGTTTATCAAATAGCTGCAGTGATGTCAGTGTGTGGGTGGAACTGAGCTGTGACTCTGCTTTTGCTTTTGCTTTGAGCAAAAAGCTGGTGTGTGTCTGTGTGTTTTAGTTTTGTTTTCAGAGTGAAGAGCTGCAGCGAAAGCAAACAGATGTGCATGGATATCTCTACAAGCTAAAGAGTGTTCATTTGGGTGATTTCAAAGTAATACCTGTTTCTGTAGATAATTTAAACCTGCTGTCTTTCTATAAAAAGGGTCTTTTGGACTAATGGATGTTGTTAGGAAAGTTATGAAGGGTTTACTTATAGAATCTTGTGTCTGTGGGGATTATTGATGTTGATAGTTGTTAAGATGTTTACTGTATCAAACCGGCAGAGGTCGGGGTACTTCGAGCTTCACTGGGGAATGAGGCAGGGGTGTCCCCTCTCCCCGTTACTATTTGCCCTAGCTGTAGGACCACTAGCTATGGTGCTGAGAGCCTAGAGGAACTGGCGGGGAGTGGTTCGAGGGTGGGGGGGGGTGGAACATCGGGTCTCGCTATATGCGGATGATTTGCTCCTGTACATTTCGGACCCTGTGGAGGGCATGGGGGAGGTTCTGCGGATCCTGAGGGATTTTGGTAGTTTTTCAGGGTATAAACTGAACATGGGAAAGAGCGAGTTCTTTGTGATCCAGGCCAAGGGGCAGGAGGAGAGGCTGAAAGACCTGCCGCTCAGGATGGTAGAGAAAAGTTTTCGTTACCTGGGTATACAGGTGGCCAGGAAATGGGATGCCCTGCACAGGCTCAACCTGACCCGGTTGGTGGAGCAAATGGAAGGGCACTTTAAAAGGTGGGACATGCTCCCGCTGTCACTGGCAGGGAGGGTGCAGACCGTGAAAATGACTGTCCTCCCCAGATTTCTGTTTGTCTTTCAGTGCCTCCCCATCTTCATCCCTAAGGCCTTTTTTAAGTGGGTGAGCAGGATCATTTTGGGCTTTGTGTGGGCGAATAAGACCCCGCGAGTAAGGAGATCGCTGTTGTAGTGCAGTCGTGGGGGGGGGGAGGTTGTTGCTGCCGAACGTTCGCAACTACTACTGGGTGGCCAATATAGCTATGATTAGGAAGTGGGCGGTAGCGGCAGGGAGAGGGGGGGTGCAGCGTGGGAGCAGCTGGAGGCGGCGTCATGTAAAGGGACTAGTCTGAGAGCTTTGATAATGGCTCCTTTGTCGTTCTCGCCGGTTCGTTAATCCACAAGTCCGGTGGTGGTGGCGATACTGCGGATCTGGGGACAGTGGAGGAGGTACAAGAAGGTGGAGGGAGCGTCGGTCTGGACCCCGAGATGTAACAACCACAGGTTTGTCCCGGGTAGGATGGATGGTGGGTTCCAGAGCTGGCAGAGGGCAAGCATCAGAAGGATGGGAGATCTGTTCATAGACGGAAGCTTTCCCAGTTAGAAGGCGCTAAAGGAAACGCCTTTAAATATCTGCAAGTACTAGCCTTCCGGAAAAAACAGGTAGTGGCCTTTCTGACGCTGCCGTCACGGAGGATATAGGACAGGGTGGTCTCGGGTACCTGGGTGGGGGAGGGGAAGGTGTCGGATATCTACCAGGAACTACAGGAGGTGGAGGAAACCCCGGTGGAGGAGCTCAAGGGCAAGTGGGAGGAGGAGCTAGGTGAGGAGTTGGAAGCGGGTCTGTGGGCAGAGGTCCTGGGCAGGGTTAATTCCTCCTCATCATGTGCCAGGCTCAGTCTAATTCAATTTAAGGTGGTCCACCGGGCACACATGACGGCAGCGAGAATGAGCAAGGTTTTTGGGGTAGAAGACATTTGGCTGAGGTGCAAGGGCAGCCCTGCAAACCATGTCCACATGTTTTGGGCATGCCCGGAGCTTAGAGAGTTCTGGCAAGGGTTCGCGAGGGCAATGTCCAAGGTGCTTAACACACAAGTGGTGTCGAGTCCAGAGATAGCGATCTTTGGAGTGTCAGAAGACCCGGGAGTTCAGGGGGTGAAAGAGGCCGACATCTTGGCCTTTGCCTCCCTAGTAGCCCGGAGACGGATTTTATTAATGTCGAGGGACTCAATGTAGAGACTTCGGTTACCGACATGGCTGGGTTTCTCAGCCTCGAGAAAATAAAGTTTGCCTTAAGAGGGTCTACGCTAGGGTTCTCTCGGAGGTGGCAGCCCTTCGTCGACTTTCTCGGGGAAAATTAAAATGTCAGCAGCAGCAGCAATCCGTAGGGGGTGGGGGTCGGGGGTTGAGTGCTTCATTGGGATGGTGTGGGAAGACTGAGTCACGTGGGGTAATGTCTATTTAATTGTTATTGTATATTCTCTTTTTGCACTGTAGCCATCTGGTCACTTTCAGTATACAAAATGGACACTCGCAGAGCCTATAGGGAAATATGGACAATACTAAGCAACAAGCAGGCACAGAGCCTGAATGTATATTTGGAAAGCAGTTTGCAGACAGAATCGAAACTCTGGCTCGATTTACATATTGATGGCCCATCTCCGAGGAACAAAGGACTAACACTCAGGTAGCCGATAATGTCTCAGACATCCCGGCGCCACTACCCCAACCAAAAGACACAAACAAAGCAAGGCCAACGGCCACCTAGGACACGCCCAGCCATCAAGGCACCCGCCCCTTTATTGGTTTAGATCGATGACAATGATCAAGAAGCTGCCCAGTTAATTGGGACCAAGTTTAAGGCCCACCTAAAAGTGCTCGAAGCCCCTCCAAGTATAAGAAGGAACCGCCGCCAAAGATTCAGCCTCTTGGATTTGGCTCTCAAGCGGACAGACCCATCCACCACATCACCAGAAGCAAGTAAGTTCAAGGTCAACGCTCGCTATCAGACGGACAACCTTAGCTGTTCTCCTGTTACCCCTTCGAACCCAACAGCTTCAGGTCCGAACAACGGCCTCTGACCTAAGTGGGCACCCAAAATTAAGTTAGTGATAGAGGTAGTTTAGTTTGTAGTATTATTGTGCATGAGTAGATCTTACTGTATGTAAAGAAAGTTGTATTGACTTTGAACTAACTAACTGGTGCATTGGCTCTTTGATCGGTATCCAGGTTGAACCTTGTGGCGGTATCGAGAGATACCTGGCGACTCTGAAAGTATACACAAAATTAGGATTAAGAAAGACGACCTTATTGACCGCCATATTTATAGCAAGTAAACAGAGCAATAGCACTATGTTACTGTTCACTCTAGTTTGTTTTGTTATTATTGTTACTACTGTTTTATTATGAAAGATTCTGCAAAACCTTAATAAAAATACTTTTAAAAAAAATGTTTACTGTGTGTTTATAAAGTGTCAACTCGATTCATAAATAAACATGGTTTTGTTTGAAACGTACTTTAGATCTCTGTTGCATCACACCTGTAGAGTGGGCCCTTGTGCTTCCCAAAACCAAAATCTATTAAAAGTTGTGGGTCAGGTGAACTCCATGCTACACTTTGGTGTTCTCTAAACCCTGTCCCATAATACGCCCCATGCCACAACCGGCATCGCACCGGCGGAGTTATGCATCGGGCGCTGAGTCTCGATGCATTTCAGCCTTGTCTTCCTCGGCGTCGGGGCAAGTGTCCGTTAGCGGCAGAACCGCTCAGAGACGGACTCTCACCGCCGCCCACGGGCGCGCACCTTCACAACGGGTGACGCGGTTTATGTGAGGAGGTTCAGGGCTGGAGCTACGTGGATCGCTGGGACAGTCCTCCACACAACGGGGCCAGTCTCCTACCCGGTCCAGGTGCAGGGGGCAGAGAGATGCCGTCACCTGGACCACTTACGACGATGTGACCAGGAACCACCGGCATGTGGCCTGGAAGTCCCCGCAGGACCCTGTCACCGTCCCCCATACAGCCAAGGAGAAGCCCCGGGACCAGAGGGGAACTTAGACCCCACCTGCCCGTTCTGCCTCCTGTCGAGACGCCAGGGGACCTGTGGCATCCCGTGGAGCTGGACATCGACAGCGTAGATAGCGAGCCGGATTCCGATAAGGACATTGGACCTCCCGACGACAACACACGGGCACCACTTGTACCAGCAGCCTTACCGGCTGGGCCATGCCAGCTGCGACGTTCTTCGAGAAAGCAGCGGTGCCCGGTACATTACACACCTCTAGGACCGGCTGTAATGCTCCTGGAACTCCACCTGCAATCCAAGCGCCATTCGGCCCATCGTGTTTGCACTGGCCCTTGGAAAGAGCACCCTACTTAAGCCCACGCCTCCAGCCTATCCCAGTAACCCCACCTAACCTTTTTTGGACACTAAGGGCAATTTAGCATGCCCAATCCACCTAACTTGCATATCTTTGTTCTGTGGAAGGAAACCGGAGAATCCGGAGGAAACCCACGCAGACACGGGGAGAACGTGCTGACCCCGCACAGACAGTGACCCAAGCCGGGAATTGAACCTGGGACCCTGGAGCTGTGAAGCAACAGTTCTAACCACTGTGCTACCGTGCCACCCATTCTGTGCGGAGTCTGCACGTTCTCCCTGTGTCTGCGTGGGTTTCCTCCGGGTGCTCCGGTTTCCTCCCACAAGTCCCGAAAGACTTGCTGTAAGGTGAATTGGGCATTCTGAATTCTCCCTCAGTGTACCCGAACAGGCGCCGGAATGTGGCGACAAGGAGCTTTTCACAGTAACTTCATTGCAGTGTTAATGTAAGCCTACTTGTGACAATAAAGATTATTTAAAAAAAGAGTGGATAGTGGAGAATAAAGTGAGTTGAACCCTGTCACCTGACCTCTCATGGAGTCTTTGCCTGTCTACAACAGCTGGGACATAAATTTGAGAAGGTAGTCCTATTTTTAAGTAGTAATGGATTGAAGGGTTATGGAGAATGAGTAGGAAAGTGGAGTGGAAGCCAAGAGAAGATCAGCCATGATGGTATTGAAAGGCAGAGTGGGGTCGAGAGTCTGAATTGCCCAGCCTAGCCCACCTGTGAGTTCAGGCCCACAGGAGTCCAGTGTACCTAACATGACAGGTTCGACCTGACAGGGGAGGCAGATTTATTTCCCCAAAAGGCATTAATGAATCAGATGGGTTTTTCCAGTAACAATGGCCTCATGAACACCACTAGATTTTTAATTCCAGATTGTTTGAAGTCAATTTCAATCTGCTGTGGTGGGATTTGAATCCGGGCCTCCAGAACATTACTCCGGATCTTTGGATTACTGGTCTGGTTACAATACCACTCTGCCACTAACCCTCCCAGAGTCCCCAAGTATAATACATCCGGAGTAATGGCAATGTTACGATTCCTGAAGAGACAAATAACTTTTAAAATTATATTTGAATTTCTAGTAACTGACTGGAATGGATCACACAACAAGATTACAAAGCGAAAAGCAACTTTGACTAAAGACTATCTTTTAGGCGTATGTACTCTAAATGACAGAAATGTTTCCTCCTGTGACTTTACGCAACCAACAATCCCACTCCATGGTTTAACTTTACTCTGTCCTTTAAGTGAACACTTCATCCTCTCATAACCTGTTCAAAGCTATTCTCCATTCCCAATGGCTTCCTTTTTTATTCCATTCCCAGCAGGGTAACGTCTAATCCCAGATCTGACTTTTGCTGTAAGGGTTCTACTGGACATTCCTCAGCTCTAACCAATATTAGCTGAATCTTCCAGCCTCCTTTAAATCCTCATTAACTCAATCTCTTCAATCTGAGCATGAGCTCCCACCAGCATTCTTTGTGATGAAAATTAAGGTCAGCATTTTCTCTGCTTCATGTGTCGGACTGGCTGCCTGCATTTTCCTGCTCTCCCACTCACATTCTTGCAGACTGATTTCTGTCTGTGAGGGTCAGTGATATGATAGGGAACCCTCTAACCTGATATTACAATGGGTTGTTATGGATTCTCAAACCCCATCTCCATGACAATGTGAATCACATGGCCCTTGTATCCAGGTAAAATGGTAATTAGCCATCCTCTAGACTCCCAACATAATTCTGCCTTGGGCAGTTTATCGCCAGTTTAAAGTATAACCATTTACAAAACCTGATATTCCTAACACCACCCTCTGAGACTTGGGGACGAATAGTCTTGCACAGTTAGCCTGCATTCTCTTGCCAATTTGCACATCTTGCATCTTCTGAGCAAGTCTCTTGACTTCAGCCTCTCTTGTCTCCAAAGCAAGCCACCCTGACAGAATTCAGAGCAGCTCACATGACCTCCTTCATTCCTTCACATTTATCTTTAATTAAAGACACAGTCCCAATATGGACCAACCTTCTAAACTTTGCATGTTAACATTCAGGAAAAAAATCCTCCAGTTTCTGGTGATATGGACAGCCCCATTTTACAAATCCTAAAATATTCAAGGGCATCAAGTTTCTATTTTTGCAAGAAGAGTATCAAGAATGTGGTTATACCCTCTCGCTGCACACAACTTGCACTCATTGCTGTAAGTAACTCCGTCAGTTCCACAGACTGGATCATATTCTTCGGTACATCTTCCAAGATCCTCGTTTGATGGACAGTTTGGCTGGAATATCAAACATAATCATTTGTGATGATTGATTATTTTGAAGCAGAATTGTTCATCAATGGACAGGAATAAAGGTTTTCCAGTGTTGATACTGAAATATAGACACTTGA
This sequence comes from Scyliorhinus torazame, assembly GCF_047496885.1. Lineage (NCBI taxonomy): Eukaryota > Metazoa > Chordata > Chondrichthyes > Carcharhiniformes > Scyliorhinidae > Scyliorhinus > Scyliorhinus torazame. Next base: position 207,670,020 of record NC_092715.1, read on the forward strand.
TAATTTCAGAGTGAAACATTGACTCTATCGCAGAATAGAGAGGGAGATACAGGCACTCTCAAATGGAAAATGAAAAACACGAATTGAGAATGAAACATGGCGGACGGGATTCTCCCTCCCCGAGCGGGTCAGAGAGTCCCCGGGGTGCTCCGCGAATCCCGCCCCGCCGCTCTCGACGACAGCTGCCGTATTCTCCAGCCCGCGAAAAAGCCCGCCGACGGGAACCGCGCAGTGCGCCTCGCAGAATGGCGAGAATCGGCGCAACGCGATGGACCCCGGGGCTGCTGCAAATCTGCGGCCTGGATTGGCCGAAGTCCCGCTGACGTGACCGCAGGCCACACCGGCGTAAATCAAAGTAGGTTTTAAATGGCGTCAACCAGTTGCGCTGGCTGATGCTGGCGAGCGAAGCGGTAGGGATCGGCGTGGGTAGCCGCCGGAGAGGAGACGGCATGGCCATGGCTGGGGAGGGGGTTGCGGATGCCGCTGGAGGATGCTCCCCTGGGCCGGGAGTGCGTGCCGGGGAACGAGGTTTGTTCCGGAGGTGGGGGAGTGGGGGGATTGGTGTTGGGGTGGTGAGGGGATCAGTAGTGCCAGGGATGGGAGTGCCGGAATGGGAGTGCCGGGATGAGAGTGTCGGGGATAGGAGTGCCAGGGAACGGGGGTGCCGGGGATGGGAGTGCCGGGGTGGGGATCGGGGGTGCGGGGGATCTGGGGTGCGGGGGATCGGGGGTGCCGGGGATTTGGGGTGCCGGGGATCGGGGTGCCGGGTTTCGGGGGTGCTGGCGATGGGAGTGCTGAGGAGAGGATCGGGGTTGCGGGGGATTGGGAGTGCCGGGGACTGGGGGTGCCGGGGATGGGAGTGCCGGGGATGGGAGTGCCGGGGAGTGGATCGGGGGTGCCGGGGATGGGAGTGCCGGGGAGGGGATCGGGGGTGCCGGGGATGGGAGTGCCGGGGATGGGATCGGGGGGTGCCGGGGATCGGGGATGCCGGGGATCGGGAGGGCCAGGATGGGAGTGCCGGGGAGTGGATCGGGGGTGCCGGGGATGGGAGTGCCGGGGAGGGGATCGGGGTGCCAGGGATGGGAGTGCCGGAGCAGGGATCGGGGGTGCTGGGGATCGGGGGTGCCGGGGATCGGGGGTGCCGGGGAGGGGATTGGGGGTGCCGGGGATGCTGGGGATCAGGAGTGTGGGGGATCGGGGGTGCCGTGGACCGGGTGTGCCGGGCATGAGAGTGTCGGGGAGGGGATCTGCGGTGCCGCGGAGGGGATTGGGGGTGGCGGGGTGGTGAGTGTCGGGGAGTGGATCGAGGGTGCCGGGGATGGGAGTGCCAGGGATCGGGGTTGTCGGGCCTCGGGGGTGCAGGTGAGTGGACCGCCGGGGAGGGGATCGGGGGTCCCAGGGGTGGGAGTGCTGGGGAGGGCATCGGGGGTGCCTGGGATCGGAGTGCCAGGCGTGGGGGGTGGTTTTGCCTGGCCAGGTGCCAGCTGGCAACAGTGGCGACCATGCAGCCCATGGCACCTGCCTGCGAAAAGGGGTATGGGCAATGATGGCATGTCGTCTACCCCCACCCCCTGCAGACCGTTATGTTTGGGGAAACCCAGCGATGTTTGCCGCCGTAGCGGGGGGCCGCTCTTCTACATGTTGCCCTATGGGAACTGGAGCAGGGACATGCAAGGGAGGTGGCGGAGGCTGTCGCAGAGGAGCGTGCCTCAGAGGGGAAGGTGGCAGCTGCCCAAGCTGGAGAGCTGCCCGCCCGACAGGACGAGGAGGAAGAGGAGGAGGAGGAGGTGGTGGTGGTGCCAAGGTGACGGATGCGCCCGATGAGGCCCCGTGTGTACCGGCACAGCTCGTCGCACCAGGGCCTCACGGACTGGGCATGCAGGAGAAGACTCAGGATGAGCTGGGAAACCGTCGCCCGTATCTGCCACCTGATGGCACACCTGGCACCATGTGGGACTAAGGGAGGACACCCTCTACCTGTGGACGTCAAGGTGACGGTATACCCTGAACTTCTATGCGACGGGGTAATTCCAGTCACCGAGTGGGGACTTGTCCGGTATCTCCCAGGCATCGGTGCACCGGGGCATCCGTGCAGTGACGGACGCCCTGTATGCCATCGCGGACCGCTACATCCAGTTCCTTGTGGGCCGTGCCCACCAGGATGCCCGGGCAGCGGGCTTTGCTGTCGTGGCCAGGATCCCCATGGACCAGGCGGCGATTGATGGGGTGCACATCGCCATGCGGCCATCAGCGGATAACAGGGCCGTATTCATGAACAGGAAGGGGGCCTACTCCATGAACATTCAGGTGGTCTGTGGCTATCGCATGAAGATCCTGCACGTCTGTGCCCGGTACCCGGGCAGTGTGAACGACTCGTTCATATTGGCCCAATCATTCTTCCCCGCCATGTTCGAGGGACCCCCCCCTCCCCCCCCCCCCCCAGCTGAGGGGCTGGTTGCTGGGCGACAAGGGTTACCCGTTGCGGTCGTGGCTGATGACGCCTATACGGAGGCCACAGACTGACGCAGAGACCCGCCCATGCAGCGAGCAGGGGTGTGGTCGAGAGATGCTTTGGGCTGCTAAAAATACGCTTCCGGTGCCTGGACCGCTCTGGAGGCATCGGACAGAGCACACAGGCAGCTTCTGAAGGTGTGAAAGTGATTTTAATGACAAACAGTTCATACACCTGCCCTAGCCGCTATAACTAATCTGTGCCCTGCACTCCTGCCAACTTACTCAGTGTCTAATTCTTTTGGCCTTTCGGGCCCTATGACTACGTCTAGGTGGTTCCCCAGACAGTACAGGTGAACTGGAGGTTGACTGCTGTGATTCCTGCCCTGTGACTAGGGTCCCCTTTGGTGGCCGTTTCCTGGGGCGGCCCGGCCTGGATGGGCCAGTCTGCGCCTCGGGCGAGTGGGATGGCGAGCTGCCAGCCTGTCCTGCCCATTGCCCACCAGATGCACCTGGAATGGAAGGGAGGGAGACCGAGGTGTTGCGGTGTTCCGGGACCTCCGCTGCAGGGGGAGCCCGAACGGGCCCCAGAATCCACTCCTCCCTCGGGTTGCCCATTGGCCCCCGGGCCTCTCCATGGGTCGGAGATGCGAACGGATCCAGCAGCCGACGCATCCTCGGCACCTTGCGCAGCCAGTCCCGGAGGCCCGCGCTGGTATCGACCAGGGTCTGCAAGTTTGCAGCCATGGAGCTCAGGGAGTTGGCCATCCCTGTCTGTGTCTGGGCGACGCCGGGCAGCACCTGGGCAATGGCGCCGATGCCCTCAGTGATGGCCTGCAGAGACTGGGCCACGGCGTTGAGTGCCGCTGCGATCTGCCGCTGGCTCTGACTCATGGCTTCCTGTGAGAGGGCAGCCATGTCCCGGGCCATGGACACCGCATGCACGGAAAGCCCCAGGCCTTGCATACTGCTCCCCATGTCTGACACTGTCACCCCCATTGCCTCCACCACGGATGCCCCCCGTGTGGTTTCGGCCTGGGTGGCACGCATGACCGATACCACTCCCTGGTCCTGCAGGTGGGTGGACTCCTCCACCTGCGTCTGCAGCTGCTGCAAGCCGGCCGTCACCCCCTTCGATCGTCCCTGGGTCCGTGACTGCATCGGGTCTTTGGGTGGGTGTGGCAACTCCAGGAACCCGGGACCTGTCTGAGCGGCAGCTGGTTGCTGGGGCTGGGCTGCCCTCCGACCGTCCGGCCCCTCGGCTGCTCCTACCCCCACCTGCTGTACCGGGACGGCTGTGTTGTGCGCACCAGTTAGTGTACCAGAAGCCTCATCGCTAAAGTGCCCAACCGAGGTGAGTGTCTCTGCGATGGTGGAGGGAGATATCGGTGGTGTCATGTCGAGGTCCTCATCGGAATCGAAGTCCAGGTCCCCTGGGGTGGTGTTTCCTGTCCGTCCGTCCCCTGTCTTTGAGTGTCCTGGGTGGGTGTGTCCTGTGTGTCAGTGTCCTGGGTGCGTGTGTCCTGTGTGTCGGTGTCCTGGGTGGGTGTGTCCTGTGTGTCAGTGTCCTGGGTGGGTGTGTCCTGTGTGTCGGTGTCCTGGGTGGGTGTGTCCTGTGTCTCGGTGTCCTGGGTGGGTGTGTCCTGTGTGTCAGTGTCCTGGGTGGGTGTGTCCTGTGTGTCAGTGTCCTGGGTGGGTGTGTCCTGTGTGTCAGTGTCCTGGGTGGGTGTGTCCTGTGTACCAGTGTCCTGGGTGGGTGTGTCCTGTGTGTCAGTGTCCTGGGTGGGTGTGTCCTGTGTGTCAGTGTCCTGGGTGGGTGTGTCCTGTGTGTCAGTGTCCTGGGTGGGTGTGTCCTGTGTGTCAGTGTCCTGGGTGGGTGTGTCCTGTGTGTCAGTGTCCTGGGTGGGTGTGTCCTGTGTACCAGTGTCCTGGGTGGGTGTGTCCTGTGTGTCAGTGTCCTGGGTGGGTGTGTCCTGTGTACCAGTGTCCTGGGTGGGTGTGTCCTGTGTGTCAGTGTCCTGGGTGGGTGTGTCCTATGTGTCAGTGTCCTGGGTGGGTGTGTCCTGTGTGTCAGTGTCCTGGGTGGGTGTGTCCTGTGTGTCAGTGTCCTGGGTGGGTGTGTCCTGTGTGTCAGTGTCCTGGGTGGGTGTGTCCTGTGTGTCAGTGTCCTGGGTGGGTGTGTCCTGTGTGTCAGTGTCCTGGGTGGGTGTGTCCTGTGTGTCAGTGTCCTGGGTGGGTGTGTCCTGTGTGTCAGTGTCCTGGGTGGGTGTGTCCTGTGTGTCAGTGTCCTGGGTGGGTGTGTCCTGTGTGTCAGTGTCCTGGGTGGGTGTGCCCTGTGTGTCAGTGTCCTGGGTGGGTGTGTCCTGTGTGTCAGTGTCCTGGGTGGGTGTGTCCTGTGTGTCAGTGTCCTGGGTGGGTGTGTCCTGTGTGTCAGTGTCCTGGGTGGGTGTGTCCTTTGTGTCAGTGTCCTGGGTGGGTGTGTCCTGTGTGTCAGTGTCCTGGGTGTGCGTGCCCTGTGTGTCAGTGTCCTGGGTGGGTGTGTCCTGTGTGTCAGTGTCCTGGGTGGGTGTGTCCTGTGTGTCAGTGTCCTGGGTGGGTGTGCCCTGTGTGTCAGTGTCCTGGGATGGGGGCCTTTTGGTGTGGCTGCCGTCCTCATCGCTGGATGTTGCCCTATGGCGTCGCCGCACTGGCACTAGATGGGGGCGGCTTACGCCTGATGATCCAGGTGTATCCCTGGCTCGTGGGTGCCACGGCATTGGGTGGGGGCACCGTATGCCTGATGGCCCAGTGAGTCCCTGACTCGTTGGTGCCACGGCACTGGGTGGGGGCGTTGTATGCTGGGCAGCCCGGGTCGTTCCGTGTCTTGTGGGCGCCCTGGCACCTCCTGGGGGAGATTGACATCCACAGGGACGGGTGGGTTGGCGTTTGATCCTGCAATACACAATACAGCATGCATGGTTAGATACGCAGATGGGAAGGAAGGGGGGTGGGTGGGATGGGGTGGGGGGATGGGGGGAAGGGGAGAAAGGGGATGGTCAGTTGGGGGGATGGGGGGAAGGAGGATGGGGAAGGTGGATGGGGCAAGGGGAAGGGGGTATGGGGGGAAGGGAGATGGGGGAAGGGGGTATGGGGGTAGGAGAGTTGGGGGGAAGGGGGTCAGGCAGTGGGAGATCTCACTTGGTGCTGCGCCCCCGACCTCTGCTTCCGAAACCTCCAGGTCCTCGGGTCGGCCTGCAAGGTCCAAGGCCCTCTGTCCATGAATGGTCGCAATTCATGTTGACGCCCTCCGGTCCTCCGGAGGGAGGTGGCAGGGATAATGGGAAACAGTGTTAGGCAGACATACACATGCGGACCAGAGGTTGTGTGCATGATGACTTAGGTTCACAGCCCGTCCTGTCACTGCAGCCTGCATGGGTGGGGGCAGCCATGTCGGTTCCAGCTAGGGCTGTGCCGCACATCCTGGGGGAGGGGGGGGGTGCAGGAATGGAGGGGGGGGGTTGTACTCACCAGGGCTGTCCAGACGAGGTCATTGGCCTTCTTGGCTGCCTGTCCTGGCTGTTACGGCCACGGCGCTGACGGCCTCTGCCACCTCCCTCTACAGGCGCTGGCTGACGTTTGGTGCAACCCTGCGACCGTGTCCAGAGTACAGGGCCTCCCTCCTCTGCTCCACTGTGTCCAGGAGCACCTCGATGACCCGATACTGGAACCTCGGCGCTGCGTGGTGGGCGGCTATTATGCTGTCTCTGCGGCGGTGGTGTCTTTTCTGGAGCGATGGTGTGCGCGTCTGTGACCCTGTTCCTGGCTCATGCCATCGCGATTGGCGTCACGCCAGTGCTAGTCCCTTCCGGGACGGAGGATTCCACAACTTCCGGGCAGCCGGATGACGGAGTGGTTCGCGCCGTTGTTGACGCCGGCATCGGGTCATCACGCCGATTTCGGAGAATCTCGTGCAAAATAGAGAGTGAAGCACAGGAAATCTGGAATGGAGAGTGAAACACAGACACTCGGGAATGGAGAGAGAAACACAGACACTCGGGAATGGAGGGAGAAACACAGACACTCGGGAACGGAGAGTGAAACACAGACACTCGGGAATGGAGAGTGAAGCACAGACACTCGGGAATGGAGGGAGAAACACAGACACTCGGGAGCGGAGAGTGAAACACAGACACTCGGGAATGGAGAGTGAGTCACAGACACTCGGGAATGGAGAGAGAAACACAGACACTCGGGAACGGAGAGTGAAACACAGACACTCGGGAATGAAGAGTGAAGCACAGACACTCGGGAATGGAGAGAGAAACACAGACACTCGGGAATGGAGAGAGAAACACAGACACCCGGGAATGGAGAGAGAAACACAGACACTCGGGAATGGAGAGAGAAACACAGATTTGGGAATGGAGAGTGAAACACAGACACTTGGGAATGGAGAGAGAAACACAGACACTCGGGAATGGAGAGAGAAACACAGATTTGGGAATGGAGAGTGAAACACAGACACCCGGGAATGGAGAGAGAAACACAGATTTGGGAATGGAGAGTGAAACACAGACACTCGGGAACGGAGAGAGAAACACAGACACTCGGGAATGGAGAGAGAAACACAGATTTGGGAATGGAGAGTGAAACACAGACACCCGGGAATGGAGAGAGAAACACAGTTTTGGGAATGGAGAGTGAAACACAGACACTCGGGAATGGAGAGAGAAACACAGATTTGGGAATGGAGAGTGAAACACAGGCATTCCGGAATGGAGAGAGAAACACAGACACTCGGGAACGGAGAGTGAAACACAGACACTCGTGAATGGAGAGAGAAACACAGACATTCTGGAATGGAGACAGAAACACAGACACTCTGGAATGGAGAGAGAAACACAGACACCCTGGAATGGAGAGTGAAACACAGACACTGGGGAATGGAGAGTGAAACACAGACACTCTAGAATGGAGAGTGAAACACAGACACTCTAGAATGGAGAGTGAAACACAGACGCTGGGGAATGGAGAGTGAAACACAGACACTGGGGAATGGAGAGAGAAACGCAGACACTCGGGAATGGAGAGTAAAACACAGATACTCTAGAACGGAGAGAGGAACACAGACACTCGGGAACGGAGAGTGAAACACAGACACTCGAGAATGGAGAGAGAAGCACAAACACTCGGGAATAGAGAGTGAAACACAGACACTCCGGAATGGAGGGAGAAACACAGACACTCGGGAACGGAGAGTGAAACACAGACACTCGGTAATGGAGAGAGAAGCACAAACAGTCGGGAATGGAGAGTGAAACATAGACACTCCGGAATGGAGAGAGAAACACGGACACACTAGAATCAAGAGTGAAACATAGACACTCTGGAATGGAGAGAGAAACACAGACACCCTGGAATGGAGAGTGAAACACAGACACTGGGGAATGGAGAGTGAAACACAGACACTCTAGAATGGAGAGTGAAACACAGACACTCTAGAATGGAGAGTGAAACACAGACGCTGGGGAATGGAGAGTGAAACACAGACACTGGGGAATGGAGAGAGAAACACAGACACTCGGGAATGGAGAGTAAAACACAGATACTCTAGAACGGAGAGAGGAACACAGACACTCGGGAACGGAGAGTGAAACACAGACACTCAAGAATGGAGAGAGAAGCACAAACACTCGGGAATGGAGAGTGAAACACAGACACTCCGGAATGGAGAGAGAAACACAGCCACTCGGGAACGGAGAGTGAAACACAGACACTCGGTAATGGAGAGAGAAGCACAAACAGTCGGGAATGGAGAGTGAAACATAGACACTCCGGAATGGTGAGAGAAACACAGACACTCTAGAATGGAGAGAGAAACAAAGACACTCGGGAATGGAGAGAGAAACACAGACACTCGGGAATGGAGAGAGAACCACAGACACTCTGGAATGGAGAGAGAAACACGGACACACTAGAATCAAGAGTGAAACATAGACACTCTAGAATGGAGAGAGAAACAAAGACACTCGGGAATGGAGAGAGAAACACAGACACTCGGAAATGGAGAGAGAACCACAGACACTCTGGAATGGAGAGAGAAACACAGACACTCTGGAATGGAGAGTGGAACACAGACACTCGGGAAAGGAGGGTGAAACATAGACACACGGGAATGGAGAGAGAAACACAGACACCCGGGAATGGAGAGAGAAACACAGACAATCGGGAATGGAGAGAGAAACACAGATTTGGGAATGGAGAGTGAAACACAGACACTCGGGAATGGAGAGAGAAACACAGACACTCGGGAATGGAGAGAGAAACACAGATTTGGGAATGGAGAGAGAAACACAGACACTCCAGAATGGAGAGTGAAACACAGACACTCGGGAATGGCGAGAGAAACACAGATTTGGGAATGGAGAATGAAACACAGACATTCGGGAATGGAGAGAGAAACACAGATTTGGGAATGGAGAGTGAAACACAGACATTCGGGAATAGAGAGAGAAACACAGATTTGGGAATGGAGAATGAAACACAGACATTCGGGAATAGAGAGAGAAACACAGATTTGGGAATGGAGAATGAAACACAGACATTCGGGAATGGAGAGAGAAACACAGATTTGGGAATGGAGAATGAAACACAGACATTCGGGAATAGAGAGAGAAACACAGATTTGGGAATGGAGAGTGAAACACAGACATTCGGGAATAGAGAGAGAAACACAGATTTGGGAATGGAGAGTGAAACACAGACATTCGGGAATAGAGAGAGAAACACAGATTTGGGAATGGAGAATGAAACACAGACATTCGGGAATGGAGAGAGAAACACAGATTTGGGAATGGAGAGTGAAACACAGACATTCGGGAATGGAGAGAGAAACACAGATTTGGGAATGGAGAGAGAAACACAGACACTCTGGAATGGAGAGTGAAACACAGACACTCGGGAATGGAGAGAGAAACACAGATTTGGGAATGGAGAATGAAACACAGACATTCGGGAATGGAGAGAGAAACACAGATTTGGGAATGGAGAGTGAAACACAGACATTCGGGAATAGAGAGACAAGCACAAAGACTCGGGAATGGAGAGTGAAACACAGACACTCCGGAATGGAGAGAGAAACACAGACACTCGGGAACGGAGAGTGAAACACAGACACTCGGGAATGGAGAGATAAACGCAGACACTCAGGGATGGAGAGGGAAACACAGACACTCTGGAATGGAGAAACACAGACACCCTGGAATGGAGCATGAAACACAGACACTGGGGAATGGAGAGTGAAACACAGACACTCTAGAATGGAGAGAGAAACACAGATACTCGGAAATGGAGAGAGAAACACAGACACCCTGGAATGGAGAGTGAAACACAGGCACTCCGGAATGGAGAGAGAAACACAGACACTCGGGAACGGAGTGTGAAACACAGACACTCGGGAATGGAGAGTGAAACACAGACACTGGGGAATTGAGAGTGATACACAGACACTCGGGAATGGAGAGAGGAACACAGACACTCGGGAATGGGGAGAGAAACACAGGCACTCGGGAATGGAGAGAGAAATAAAGATACTCGGGAATGGAGAGTGAAACACAGACACTCGGGAATGGAGAGAGAAACACAGACACTCGGGAATGGAGAGAGAAGCACAGACACTCGGCAATGGAGAGTCAAACACAGACACTCTGGAATGGAGAGTGAAACACAGACACTCTGGAATGGAGAGTGAAACACTGACACGCTAGAATGGAGAGTGAAACACAGACACTCGGGAATGGAGAGTGAAACACAGACACTCTGGAATGCAGAGTGAAACACAGACACGCTAGAATGGAGAGTAAAACACAGAAACTCGGGAATGGAGAGTGAAACACAGACACTCTGGAATGGAGAGTGAAACACAGACACTCGGGAATGGAGAGTGAAACACAGACACGCTAGAATGGAGAGTAAAACACAGACACTCGGGAATGGAGAGTGAAACACAGACACTCTGGAATGGAGAGTGAAACACTGACACGCGAGAATGGAGAGTGAAACACAGACACTCGGGAATGGAGAGTGAAACACAGACACTCTGGAATGCAGAGTGAAACACAGACACTCGGGAATACAGAGTGAATCACAGACACTCTGGAATGGAGAGTGAAACACAGACACGCTAGAATGGAGAGTAAAACACAGACACTCGGGAATGGAGAGTGAAACACTGACACGCTAGAATGGAGAGTGAAACACAGACACTCGGAAATGGAGAGTGAAACACAGACACTCTGGAATGCAGAGTGAAACACAGACACTCGGGAATGGAGAGAGAAACACAGACACTCTGGAATGGACAGAGAAACACAGACATTCCAGAATGGAGAGTGAAACGCAGACACTCTGGAGTGGAGAGTGAATCACAGACGCTCGGGAAAGGAGAGAGAAACACAGACACTCTGGAATGGAGAGTGAAATACAGACACTCTGGAATACAGTGTGAAACACAGACACTCTGGAATGGAGAGAGAAAAACAGACACTCTGGAATGGAGAGAGAAACAGAGACACTCTAGAATGGAGAGAAAGACACAGAAACCATGGAATGGAGAGGGCAACAGGGACACTCGAATTTGGAGAGTGAAAGGCAGACACACTGGAATGGAGAATGAAACACAGACACTCTGGAATGGAGAGTGAAACACAGACGCTGGGGAATGGAGAGTGAAACACAGACACTGGGGAATGGAGAGAGAAACGCAGTCACTCTGGAATGGAGAGAGAAACACAGACACTCTGAAATGGCGAGAGAAACACAGACACTCTGGAGTGGAGAGTGAATCACAGACGCTCGGGAAAGGAGAGAGAAACACAGACACTCTGGAATGGAGAGTGAAATACAGACACTCTGGAATACAGTGTGAAACACAGACACTCTGGAATGGAGAGAGAAAAACAGACACTCTGGAATGGAGAGAGAAACAGAGACACTCTAGAATGGAGAGAAAGACACAGAAACCATGGAATGGAGAGGGCAACAGGGACACTCGAAAATGGAGAGTGAAAGGCAGACACACTGGAATGGAGAATGAAACACAGACACTCTGGAATGGAGAGTGAATCACAGACGCTCGGGAAATGGGAGAGAAACACAGACACTCTGGAATGGACAGAGAAACACAGACATTCCACAATGGAGAGTGAAACGCAGACACTCTGGAGTGGAGAGTGAATCACAGACGCTCGGGAAAGGAGAGAGAAACACAGACACTCTGGAATGGAGAGTGAAATACAAACACTCTGGAATACAGTGTGAAACACAGACACTCGAAAATGGAGAGTGAAACACAGACACTCGGGAATGGAGAGTGAAACACAGACACTCGGGAATGGAGAGTGAAACACAGACACTCTGGAATGGAGAGTGAAACACTGACACAAGAAATGGACAGGGAAACACAGAGACTCGTGAATGGAGAGCGAAACACAGACACTCAAGAATGGAGAGTGAAACACAGACACTCTAGAATGGAGACTGAAACACAGACACTCTAGAATGGAGAGTGAAACACAGACGCTCGGGAAAGGAGAGAGAAACACAGACACTCTGGAATGGAGAGTGAAACACAGACACTCGGGAAAGGAGAGAGAAACACAGACACTCTGGAATGGAGAGTGAAACACAGACGCCCTGGAAAGGAGAGAGAAACACTGACACTCTAGAATGGAGAGTGAAACACAGAGACTCTGAAATGGAGAGTGAATCACAGACGCTCGGGAATGGAGAGAGAAACACAGACACTCTGGAATGGAGAGTGAAACACAAACGCACGGGAAAGGAGAGAGAAACACAACACTCTGGAATGGACAGAGAAACACAAACATTCCAGAATGGAGAGTGAAACACAGACACTCGGGAATACAGCGTGAAACACAGACACTCGAAAATGGAGAGTGAAACACAGACACTCGGGAATGGAGAGTGAAACACAGACACTCGGGAATGGAGAGTGAAACACAGACACTCTGGAATGGAGAGTGAAACACAGACACTCTGGAATGGAGAGTGAAACACAGACACTAGAAATGGACAGAGAAACAAAGAAACTCGTGAATGGAGAGCGAAACACAGACACTCAAGAATGGAGAGTGAAACACAGACAATCTAGAATGGAGAGTGAAACACAGACACTCCAGAATGGAGAGTGAAACACAGACACTCTGGAATGGAGAGTGAAACACAGACACTAGAAATGGAGAGAGAAAGACAGACACTCGTGAATGGAGGGCGAAACACATACACTCTAGAATGGAGAGTGAAACACAGACATTCTAGAATGGAGAGTGAAACACAGACGCTCGGGAAACGAGAGAGAAACACAGACACTCTGGAATGGAGAGTGAAACACAGACCCTCGGGAAAGGAGAGAGAAACACAGCCACTCTGGAATGGACAGAGAAACACAGACATTCCAGAATGGAGAGTGAAACACAGATACTCGGGAACACAGCGTGAAACACAGACACTCGAAAATGGAGAGTGAATCACAGACACTCTGGAATGGAGAGTGAAACACAGACACTCTGGAATGGAGAGTGAAACACAGACACTAGAAATGGAGAGAGAAAGACAGACACTCGTGAATGGAGGGCGAAACACAGACACTCTAGAATGGAGAGTGAAACACAGACATTCTAGAATGGAGAGTGAAACACAGACGCTCGGGAAAGGAGAGAGAAACACAGACACTCTGGAATGGAGAGTGAAACACAGACCCTCGGGAAAGGAGAGAGAAACACAGACATTCTGGAATGGAGAGTGAAACACAGACGCTCGGGAAACGAGAGTGAAACACAAACACTCTGGAATGGAGAGTGAAACACAGACCCTCGGGAAAGGAGAGAGAAACACAGACACTCTGGAATGGAGAGTGAAACACAGACGCTCGGGAAAGGAGAGAGAAACACAGACACTCTGGAATGGAGAGTGAAACACAGACGCTCGGGAAACGAGAGTGAAACACAAACACTCTGGAATGGAGAGTGAAACACAGACCCTCGGGAAAGGAGAGAGAAACACAGACACTCTGGAATGGACAGAGAAACACAGACATTCCAGAATGGAGAGTGAAACACAGACACTCGGGAACACAGCGTGAAACACAGACACTCGAAAATGGAGCGTGAATCACAGACACTCCAGAATGGAGAGTGAAACACAGACACTCTGGAATGGAGAGTGAAACACAGACGCTCGGGAAAGGAGAGAGAAACACAGACACTCTGGAATGGAGAGTGAAACACAGACGCTCGGGAAACGAGAGAGAAACACAGACACTCTGGAATGGAGAGTGAAACACAGACACTCTGGAATGGAGAGTGAAACACAGACACTCTGGAATGGAGAGTGAAACACAGACGCTCGGGAAACGAGAGAGAAACACAGACACTCTGGAATGGAGAGTGAAACACAGACACTCTGGAATGGAGAGTGAAACACAGACGCTCGGGAAAGGAGAGAGAAACACAGACACTCTGGAATGGAGAGTGAAACACAGACGCTCGGGAAACGAGAGAGAAACACAGACACTCTGGAATGGAGAGTGAAACACAGACACTCTGGAATGGAGAGTGAAACACAGACGCTCGGGAAAGGAGAGAGAAACACAGACACTCTGGAATGGAGAGTGAAACACAGACACTCTGGAATGGAGAGTGAATCACAGACACTCTGGAATGGAGAGTGAAACACAGACCCTCGGGAATGGAGAGTGAAACACAGACACTCGGGAATGGAGAGTGAAACACAGACCCTCGGGAAAGGAGAGAGAAACACAGACACTCTGGAATGGAGAGTGAAACACAGACGCTCGGGAAAGGAGAGAGAAACACAGACACTCTGGAATGGAGAGTGAAACACAGACACTCTGGAATGGAGAGTGAATCACAGACACTCTGGAATGGAGAGTGAAACACAGACCCTCGGGAATGGAGAGTGAAACACAGACACTCGGGAATGGAGAGTGAAACACAGACCCTCGGGAAAGGAGAGAGAAACACAGACACTCTGGAATGGAGAGTGAAACACAGACGCTCGGGAAACGAGAGAGAAACACAGACACTCTGGAATGGAGAGTGAAACACAGACACTCTGGAATGGAGAGTGAAACACAGACGCTCGGGAAAGGAGAGAGAAACACAGACACTCTGGAATGGAGAGTGAAACACAGACACTCTGGAATGGAGAGTGAATCACAGACACTCTGGAATGGAGAGTGAAACACAGACCCTCGGGAAAGGAGAGAGAAACACAGACACTCTGGAATGGAGAGTGAAACACAGACGCTCGGGAAAGGAGAGAGAAACACAGACACTCTGGAATGGAGAGTGAAACACAGACGCTCGGGAAACGAGAGTGAAACACAAACACTCTGGAATGGAGAGTGAAACACAGACCCTCGGGAAAGGAGAGAGAAACACAGACACTCTGGAATGGACAGAGAAACACAGACATTCCAGAATGGAGAGTGAAACACAGACACTCGGGAACACAGCGTGAAACACAGACACTCGAAAATGGAGCGTGAATCACAGACACTCCAGAATGGAGAGTGAAACACAGACACTCTGGAATGGAGAGTGAAACACAGACACTAGAAATGGCGAGAGAAAGACAGACACTCGTGAATGGAGAGTGAAACACAGACACTCTGGAATGGAGAGTGAAACACAGACACTCTGGAATGGAGAGTGAAACACAGACACTCTGGAATGGAGAGTGAAACACAGACACTAGAAATGGAGAGAGAAAGACAGACACTCGTGAATGGAGGGCGAAACACATACACTCTAGAATGGAGAGTGAAACACAGACATTCTAGAATGGAGAGTGAAACACAGACATTCTAGAATGGAGAGTGAAACACAGACGCTCGGGAAAGGAGAGAGAAACACAGACACTCTGGAATGGAGAGTGAAACACAGACGCTCGGGAAACGAGAGAGAAACACAGACACTCTGGAATGGAGAGTGAAACACAGACCCTCGGGAAAGGAGAGAGAAACACAGCCACTCTGGAATGGACAGAGAAACACAGACATTCCAGAATGGAGAGTGAAACACAGACACTCGGGAACACAGCGTGAAACACAGACACTCGAAAATGGAGAGTGAATCACAGACACTCTGGAATGGAGAGTGAAACACAGACACTCTGGAATGGAGAGTGAAACACAGACACTAGAAATGGAGAGAGAAAGACAGACACTCGTGAATGGAGGGCGAAACACAGACACTCTAGAATGGAGAGTGAAACACAGACATTCTAGAATGGAGAGTGAAACACAGACGCTCGGGAAAGGAGAGAGAAACACAGACACTCTGGAATGGAGAGTGAAACACAGACGCTCGGGAAACGAGAGTGAAACACAAACACTCTGGAATGGAGAGTGAAACACAGACCCTCGGGAAAGGAGAGAGAAACACAGACACTCTGGAATGGACAGAGAAACACAGACATTCCAGAATGGAGAGTGAAACACAGACACTCGGGAACACAGCGTGAAACACAGACACTCGAAAATGGAGAGTGAATCACAGACACTCTGGAATGGAGAGTGAAACACAGACACTCGGGAATGGAGAGTGAAACACAGACACTAGAAATGGACAGAGAAAGACAGAGACTCGTGAATGGAGAGCGAAACACTGACACGCTAGAATGGAGAGTGAAACACAGACACTCGGGAATGGAGAGTGTAACACAGACACTCGGGAATGGAGAGTGAAACACAGACACCGGGAATAGAACATAGAACATAGAACAATACAGCGCAGTACAGGCCCTTCGGCCCATGATGTTGCACCGAAACAAAAGCCATCTAACCTACACTATGCCATTATCATCCATATGTTTATGCAATAAACTTTTAAATGCCCTCAATGTTGGCGAGTTCACTACTGTAGCAGGTAGGGCATTCCACGGCCTCACTACTCTTTGCGTAAAGAACCTACCTCTGACCTCTGTCCTATATCTATTACCCCTCAGTTTAAAGTTATGTCCCCTCGTGCCAGCCATTTCCATCCACGGGAGAAGGCTCTCACTGTCCACCCTATCCAACCCCCTGATCATTTTGTATGCCTCTATTAAGTCTCCTCTTAACCTTCTTCTTTCCAACGAAAACAACCTCAAGTCCATCAGCCTTTTCTCATAAGATTTTCCCTCCATACCGGGCAACATCCTGGTAAATCTCCTCTGCACCCGCTCCAAAGCCTCCACGTCCTTCCTATAATGCGGTGACCAGAACTGTACGCAATACTCCAAATGCGGCCGTACCAGAGTTCTGTACAGCTGCAACATGACCTCCCGACTCCGGAACTCAATCCCTCTACCAATAAAGGCCAACACTCCGTAGGCCTTCTTCACAACCCTATCAACCTGGGTGGCAACTTTCAGGGATCTATGTACATGGACACCTAGATCCCTCTGCTCATCCACACTTTCAAGAACTTTACCATTAGCCAAATATTCCGCATTCCTGTTATTCTTTCCAAAGTGAATCACCTCACACTTCTCTACATTAAACTCCATTTGCCACCTCTCAGCCCAGCTCTGCAGCTTATCTATATCCCTCTGTAACCTGCTACATCCTTCCACACTATCGACAACACCACCGACTTTAGTATCGTCTGCAAATTTACTCACCCACCCTTCTGCGCCTTCCTCTAGGTCATTGATAAAAATGACAAACAGCAACGGCCCCAGAACAGATGCTTGTGGTACTCCACTTGTGACTGTACTCCATTCTGAACATTTCCCATCAACCACCACCCTCTGTCTTCTTTCAGATAGCCAATTTCTGATCCACATCTCTAAATCATCCTCAATCCCCAGCCTCCGTATTTTCTGCAATAGCCTACCGTGGGGAACCTTATCAAACGCTTTGCTGAAATCCATATACACCACATCAACTGAACGGAGAGTGAAACACAGACACTCGGAAATGGAGAGAGAAACACAGACACTCTGGAATGGAGAGTGCAACACAGACACTGGAGAATGGAGAGTGAAGCACAGACACTCTGGAATGGAGAGTGAAACACAGACATTGGAGAATGGAGAGTGAAACACAGACACTCTGGAATGGAGAGAGAAACACAGACACTCTGGAATGGAGATAGAAACACAGACACTCTGGAATGGAGAGAGAAACACAGACACTCTGGAATGGAGAGAGAAACACAGACACTCCGGAATGGAGAGTGAATCACAGACACTCGGGAATGGGGAGTGAAACACAGACGCGCTAGAATGGAGAGTGAAACACAGACACTCTGGAATGGAGAGTGAAACACAGACACTCTGGAATGGAGAGCGAAACACAGACACTCTGGAATGCAGAGTGTAACACAGACCTTCTGGAATGGAGAGAGAAACACAGACATTGGAGAATGGAGAGTGAAACACAGACGCTCGGGAAAGGAGAGTGCAACACAGACACTCGGGAATGGAGAGTGAAAGACAGACACTCTGGAATGCAGAGTGATACACAGACACTCGGGAATGGAGAGAGAAAAACAGACACAATGGAATGGAGAGAGAAACAGAGACACTCTAGAATGGAGAGAAAGACACAGAAACCATGGAATGGAGAGGGCAACAGGGACACTCGAAAATGGAGAGTGAAAGGCAGACACACTGGAATGGAGAATGAAACACAGACACTCTGGAATGGAGAGTGAATCACAGACGCTCGGGAAAGGAGAGAGAAACACAGACACTCTGGAATTGACAGAGAAACACAGACATTCCACAATGGAGAGTGAAACGCAGACACTCTGGAGTGGAGAGTGAATCACAGACGCTCGGGAAAGGAGAGAGAAACACAGACACTCTGGAATGGAGAGTGAAATACAGACACTCTGGAATACAGTGTGAAACACAGACACTCGAAAATGGAGAGTGAAACACAGACACTCGGGAATGGAGAGTGAAACACACACACTCGGGAATGGAGAGTGAAACACAGACACTCTGGAATGGAGAGTGAAACACAGACACTCTGGAATGGAGAGAGAAACAAAGACACTCGGGAATGGAGAGAGAAACACAGACACTCGGAAATGGAGAGAGAACCACAGACACTCTGGAATGGAGAGAGAAACACAGACACTCTGGAATGGAGAGTGGAACACAGACACTCGGGAAAGGAGGGTGAAACATAGACACACGGGAATGGAGAGAGAAACACAGACACCCGGGAATGGAGAGAGAAACACAGACAATCGGGAATGGAGAGAGAAACACAGATTTGGGAATGGAGAGTGAAACACAGACACTCGGGAATGGAGAGAGAAACACAGACACTCGGGAATGGAGAGAGAAACACAGATTTGGGAATGGAGAGAGAAACACAGACACTCCAGAATGGAGAGTGAAACACAGACACTCGGGAATGGCGAGAGAAACACAGATTTGGGAATGGAGAATGAAACACAGACATTCGGGAATGGAGAGAGAAACACAGATTTGGGAATGGAGAGTGAAACACAGACATTCGGGAATAGAGAGAGAAACACAGATTTGGGAATGGAGAATGAAACACAGACATTCGGGAATAGAGAGAGAAACACAGATTTGGGAATGGAGAATGAAACACAGACATTCGGGAATGGAGAGAGAAACACAGATTTGGGAATGGAGAATGAAACACAGACATTCGGGAATAGAGAGAGAAACACAGATTTGGGAATGGAGAGTGAAACACAGACATTCGGGAATAGAGAGAGAAACACAGATTTGGGAATGGAGAGTGAAACACAGACATTCGGGAATAGAGAGAGAAACACAGATTTGGGAATGGAGAATGAAACACAGACATTCGGGAATGGAGAGAGAAACACAGATTTGGGAATGGAGAGTGAAACACAGACATTCGGGAATGGAGAGAGAAACACAGATTTGGGAATGGAGAGAGAAACACAGACACTCTGGAATGGAGAGTGAAACACAGACACTCGGGAATGGAGAGAGAAACACAGATTTGGGAATGGAGAATGAAACACAGACATTCGGGAATGGAGAGAGAAACACAGATTTGGGAATGGAGAGTGAAACACAGACATTCGGGAATAGAAAGACAAGCACAAAGACTCGGGAATGGAGAGTGAAACACAGACACTCCGGAATGGAGAGAGAAACACAGACACTCGGGAACGGAGAGTGAAACACAGACACTCGGGAATGGAGAGATAAACGCAGACACTCAGGGATGGAGAGGGAAACACAGACACTCTGGAATGGAGAAACACAGACACCCTGGAATGGAGCATGAAACACAGACACTGGGGAATGGAGAGTGAAACACAGACACTCTAGAATGGAGAGAGAAACACAGATACTCGGAAATGGAGAGAGAAACACAGACACCCTGGAATGGAGAGTGAAACACAGGCACTCCGGAATGGAGAGAGAAACACAGACACTCGGGAACGGAGTGTGAAACACAGACACTCGGGAATGGAGAGAGAAGCACAGACACTCGGCAATGGAGAGTCAAACACAGACACTCTGGAATGGAGAGTGAAACACAGACACTCGGGAATGGGGAGAGAAACACAGGCACTCGGGAATGGAGAGAGAAATAAAGATACTCGGGAATGGAGAGTGAAATACAGCCACTCGGAAATGGAGAGAGAAACAAAGACACTCGGGAATGGAGAGAGAAACACAGACACTCGGGAATGGAGAGAGAAGCACAGACACTCGGCAATGGAGAGTCAAACACAGACACTCTGGAATGGAGAGTGAAACACAGACACTCTGGAATGGAGAGTGAAACACTGACACGCTAGAATGGAGAGTGAAACACAGACACTCGGGAATGGAGAGTGAAACACAGACACTCTGGAATGCAGAGTGAAACACAGACACGCTAGAATGGAGAGTAAAACACAGAAACTCGGGAATGGAGAGTGAAACAGAGACACTCTGGAATGGAGAGTGAAACACAGACACTCGGGAATGGAGAGTGAAACACAGACACGCTAGAATGGAGAGTAAAACACAGACACTCGGGAATGGAGAGTGAAACACAGACACTCTGGAATGGAGAGTGAAACACTGACACGCGAGAATGGAGAGTGAAACACAGACACTCGGGAATGGAGAGTGAAACACAGACACTCTGGAATGCAGAGTGAAACACAGACACTCGGGAATACAGAGTGAATCACAGACACTCTGGAATGCAGAGTGAAACACTGACACGCTAGAATGGAGAGTAAAACACAGACACTCGGGAATGGAGAGTGAAACACTGACACGCTAGAATGGAGAGTGAAACACAGACACTCGGAAATGGAGAGTGAAACACAGACACTCTGGAATGCAGAGTGAAACACAGACACTCGGGAATGGAGAGAGAAACACAGACACTCTGGAATGGACAGAGAAACACAGACATTCCAGAATGGAGAGTGAAACGCAGACACTCTGGAGTGGAGAGTGAATCACGGACGCTCGGGAAAGGAGAGAGAAACACAGACACTCTGGAATGGAGAGTGAAATACAGACACTCTGGAATACAGTGTGAAACACAGACACTCTGGAATGGAGAGAGAAAAACAGACACTCTGGAATGGAGAGAGAAACAGAGACACTCTAGAATGGAGAGAAAGACACAGAAACCATGGAATGGAGAGGGCAACAGGGACAATCGAAAATGGAGAGTGAAAGGCAGACACACTGGAATGGAGAATGAAACACAGACACTCTGGAATGGAGAGTGAATCACAGACGCTCGGGAAATGGGAGAGAAACACAGACACTCTGGAGTGGAGAGTGAATCACAGACACTCGGGAATGGAGAGAGAAACACAGACACTCTGGAATGGACAGAGAAACACAGACATTCCACAATGGAGAGAGAAACACAGACACTCGGGAGTGGAGAGTGAATCACAGACACTCTGGAATGGAGAGTGAATCACAGATATTCTGGAATGGAGAGTGAAACACAGACACTCGGGAATGGAGAGTGAAACACAGACACTCTGGAGTGGAGAGTGAATCACAGACACTCGGGAATGGAGAGAGAAACGCAGACACTCTGGAGTGGAGAGTGAATCACAGACGCTCGGGAAAGGAGAGAGAAACACAGACACTCTAGAATGGAGAGAGAAACACAGACACTCTGGAATGGAGAGTGAATCACAGACGCTCGGGAAAGGAGAGAGAAACACAGACACTCTGGAATGGAGAGTGAAATACAGACACTCTGGAATACAGTGTGAAACACAGACACTCGAAAATGGAGAGTGAAACACAGACACTCGGGAATGGAGAGTGAAACACACACACTCGGGAATGGAGAGTGAAACACAGACACTCTGGAATGGAGAGTGAAACACAGACACTCTGGAATGGAGAGAGAAACAAAGACACTCGGGAATGGAGAGAGAAACACAGACACTCGGAAATGGAGAGAGAACCACAGACACTCTGGAATGGAGAGAGAAACACAGACACTCTGGAATGGAGAGTGGAACACAGACACTCGGGAAAGGAGGGTGAAACATAGACACACGGGAATGGAGAGAGAAACACAGACACCCGGGAATGGAGAGAGAAACACAGACAATCGGGAATGGAGAGAGAAACACAGATTTGGGAATGGAGAGTGAAACACAGACACTCGGGAATGGAGAGAGAAACACAGACACTCGGGAATGGAGAGAGAAACACAGATTTGGGAATGGAGAGAGAAACACAGACACTCCAGAATGGAGAGTGAAACACAGACACTCGGGAATGGCGAGAGAAACACAGATTTGGGAATGGAGAACGAAACACAGACATTCGGGAATGGAGAGAGAAACACAGATTTGGGAATGGAGAGTGAAACACAGACATTCGGGAATAGAGAGAGAAACACAGATTTGGGAATGGAGAATGAAACACAGACATTCGGGAATAGAGAGAGAAACACAGATTTGGGAATGGAGAATGAAACACAGACATTCGGGAATGGAGAGAGAAACACAGATTTGGGAATGGAGAATGAAACACAGACATTCGGGAATAGAGAGAGAAACACAGATTTGGGAATGGAGAGTGAAACACAGACATTCGGGAATAGAGAGAGAAACACAGATTTGGGAATGGAGAGTGAAACACAGACATTCGGGAATAGAGAGAGAAACACAGATTTGGGAATGGAGAATGAAACACAGACATTCGGGAATGGAGAGAGAAACACAGATTTGGGAATGGAGAGTGAAACACAGACATTCGGGAATGGAGAGAGAAACACAGATTTGGGAATGGAGAGAGAAACACAGACACTCTGGAATGGAGAGTGAAACACAGACACTCGGGAATGGAGAGAGAAACACAGATTTGGGAATGGAGAATGAAACACAGACATTCGGGAATGGAGAGAGAAACACAGATTTGGGAATGGAGAGTGAAACACAGACATTCGGGAATAGAGAGACAAGCACAAAGACTCGGGAATGGAGAGTGAAACACAGACACTCCGGAATGGAGAGAGAAACACAGACACTCGGGAACGGAGAGTGAAACACAGACACTCGGGAATGGAGAGATAAACGCAGACACTCAGGGATGGAGAGGGAAACACAGACACTCTGGAATGGAGAAACACAGACACCCTGGAATGGAGCATGAAACACAGACACTGGGGAATGGAGAGTGAAACACAGACACTCTAGAATGGAGAGAGAAACACAGATACTCGGTAATGGAGAGAGAAACACAGACACCCTGGAATGGAGAGTGAAACACAGGCACTCCGGAATGGAGAGAGAAACACAGACACTCGGGAACGGAGTGTGAAACACAGACACTCGGGAATGGAGAGTGAAACACAGACACTGGGGAATTGAGAGTGATACACAGACACTCGGGAATGGAGAGAGGAACACAGACACTCGGGAATGGGGAGAGAAACACAGGCACTCGGGAATGGAGAGAGAAATAAAGATACTCGGGAATGGAGAGTGAAATACAGCCACTCGGAAATGGAGAGAGAAACACAGACACTCTGGAATGGAGAGCGAAACACAGACACTCTGGAATGGAGAGTGAAACACAGACACTCTGGAATGGAGAGCGAAACACAGACACTTGGGAATGGAGAGTGAAACAAAGACACTCGGGAATGGAGAGAGAAACACAGACACTCGGGAATGGAGAGAGAAACACAGACAC
Source organism: Scyliorhinus torazame (assembly GCF_047496885.1). Taxonomy (NCBI): domain Eukaryota; kingdom Metazoa; phylum Chordata; class Chondrichthyes; order Carcharhiniformes; family Scyliorhinidae; genus Scyliorhinus; species Scyliorhinus torazame. The sequence goes on from NC_092715.1 coordinate 207,693,684, forward strand.
TCGGGAATGGAGAGAGAAGCACAGACACTCGGCAATGGAGAGTCAAACACAGACACTCTGGAATGGAGATTGAAACACAGACACTCTGGAATGGAGAGTGAAACACTGACACGCTAGAATGGAGAGTGAAACACAGACACTCGGGAATGGAGAGTGAAACACAGACACTCTGGAATGCAGAGTGAAACACAGACACGCTAGAATGGAGAGTAAAACACAGAAACTCGGGAATGGAGAGTGAAACACAGACACTCTGGAATGGAGAGTGAAACACAGACACTCGGGAATGGAGAGTGAAACACAGACACGCTAGAATGGAGAGTAAAACACAGACACTCGGGAATGGAGAGTGAAACACAGACACTCTGGAATGGAGAGTGAAACACTGACACGCGAGAATGGAGAGTGAAACACAGACACTCGGGAATGGAGAGTGAAACACAGACACTCTGGAATGCAGAGTGAAACACAGACACTCGGGAATACAGAGTGAATCACAGACACTCTGGAATGCAGAGTGAAACACAGACACGCTAGAATGGAGAGTAAAACACAGACACTCGGGAATGGAGAGTGAAACACTGACACGCTAGAATGGAGAGTGAAACACAGACACTCGGAAATGGAGAGTGAAACACAGACACTCTGGAATGCAGAGTGAAACACAGACACTCGGGAATGGAGAGAGAAACACAGACACTCTGGAATGGACAGAGAAACACAGACATTCCAGAATGGAGAGTGAAACGCAGACACTCTGGAGTGGAGAGTGAATCACAGACGCTCGGGAAAGGAGAGAGAAACACAGACACTCTGGAATGGAGAGTGAAATACAGACACTCTGGAATACAGTGTGAAACACAGACACTCTGGAATGGAGAGAGAAAAACAGACACTCTGGAATGGAGAGAGAAACAGAGACACTCTAGAATGGAGAGAAAGACACAGAAACCATGGAATGGAGAGGGCAACAGGGACACTCGAAAATGGAGAGTGAAAGGCAGACACACTGGAATGGAGAATGAAACACAGACACTCTGGAATGGAGAGTGAATCACAGACGCTCGGGAAATGGGAGAGAAACACAGACACTCTGGAATGGACAGAGAAACACAGACATTCCACAATGGAGAGTGAAACGCAGACACTCTGGAGTGGAGAGTGAATCACAGACGCTCGGGAAAGGAGAGAGAAACACAGACACTCTGGAATGGAGAGTGAAATACAAACACTCTGGAATACAGTGTGAAACACAGACACTCGAAAATGGAGAGTGAAACACAGACACTCGGGAATGGAGAGTGAAACACACACACTCGGGAATGGAGAGTGAAACACAGACACTCTGGAATGGAGAGTGAAACACAGACACTCTGGAATGGAGAGTGAAACACTGACACAAGAAATGGACAGGGAAACACAGAGACTCGTGAATGGAGAGCGAAACACAGACACTCAAGAATGGAGAGTGAAACACAGACACTCTAGAATGGAGAGTGAAACACAGACACTCTAGAATGGAGAGTGAAACACAGACGCTCGGGAAAGGAGAGAGAAACACAGACACTCTGGAATGGAGAGTGAAACACAGACGCTCGGGAAAGGAGAGAGAAAAACAGACACTCTGGAATGGAGAGTGAAACACAGACGCCCTGGAAAGGAGAGAGAAACACTGACACTCTAGAATGGAGAGTGAAACACAGAGACTCTGAAATGGAGAGTGAATCACAGACGCTCGGGAATGGAGAGAGAAACACAGACACTCTGGAATGGAGAGTGAAACACAAACGCACGGGAAAGGAGAGAGAAACACAACACTCTGGAATGGACAGAGAAACACAAACATTCCAGAATGGAGAGTGAAACACAGACACTCGGGAATACAGCGTGAAACACAGACACTCGAAAATGGAGAGTGAAACACAGACACTCGGGAATGGAGAGTGAACACAGACACTCGGGAATGGAGAGTGAAACACAGACACTCTGGAATGGATAGTGAAACACAGACACTCTGGAATGGAGAGTGAAACACAGACACTAGAAATGGACAGAGAAACAAAGAAACTCGTGAATGGAGAGCGAAACACAGACACTCAAGAATGGAGAGTGAAACACAGACAATCTAGAATGGAGAGTGAAACACAGACACTCCAGAATGGAGAGTGAAACACAGACACTCTGGAATGGAGAGTGAAACACAGACACTAGAAATGGAGAGAGAAAGACAGACACTCGTGAATGGAGGGTGAAACACATACACTCTAGAATGGAGAGTGAAACACAGACATTCTAGAATGGAGAGTGAAACACAGACGCTCGGGAAAGGAGAGAGAAACACAGACACTCTGGAATGGAGAGTGAAACACAGACGCTCGGGAAACGAGAGAGAAACACAGACACTCTGGAATGGAGAGTGAAACACAGACCCTCGGGAAAGGAGAGAGAAACACAGCCACTCTGGAATGGACAGAGAAACACAGACATTCCAGAATGGAGAGTGAAACACAGACACTCGGGAACACAGCGTGAAACACAGACACTCGAAAATGGAAAGTGAATCACAGACACTCTGGAATGGAGAGTGAAACACAGACACTCTGGAATGGAGAGTGAAACACAGACACTAGAAATGGAGAGAGAAAGACAGACACTCGTGAATGGAGGGCGAAACACAGACACTCTAGAATGGAGAGTGAAACACAGACATTCTAGAATGGAGAGTGAAACACAGACGCTCGGGAAAGGAGAGAGAAACACAGACACTCTGGAATGGAGAGTGAAACACAGACGCTCGGGAAACGAGAGAGAAACACAAACACTCTGGAATGGAGAGTGAAACACAGACCCTCGGGAAAGGAGAGAGAAACACAGACACTCTGGAATGGACAGAGAAACACAGACATTCCAGAATGGAGAGTGAAACACAGACACTCGGGAACACAGCGTGAAACACAGACACTCGAAAATGGAGAGTGAATCACAGACACTCTGGAATGGAGAGTGAAACACAGACACTCGGGAATGGAGAGTGAAACACAGACACTAGAAATGGACAGAGAAAGACAGAGACTCGTGAATGGAGAGCGAAACACTGACACGCTAGAATGGAGAGTGAAACACAGACACTCGGGAATGGAGAGTGTAACACAGACACTCGGGAATGGAGAGTGAAACACAGACACCGGGAATAGAACATAGAACATAGAACAATACAGCGCAGTACAGGCCCTTCGGCCCATGATGTTGCACCGAAACAAAAGCCATCTAACCTACACTATGCCATTATCATCCATATGTTTATGCAATAAACTTTTAAATGCCCTCAATGTTGGCGAGTTCACTACTGTAGCAGGTAGGGCATTCCACGGCCTCACTACTCTTTGCGTAAAGAACCTACCTCTGACCTCTGTCCTATATCTATTACCCCTCAGTTTAAAGTTATGTCCCCTCGTGCCAGCCATTTCCATCCACGGGAGAAGGCTCTCACTGTCCACCCTATCCAACCCCCTGATCATTTTGTATGCCTCTATTAAGTCTCCTCTTAACCTTCTTCTTTCCAACGAAAACAACCTCAAGTCCATCAGCCTTTTCTCATAAGATTTTCCCTCCATACCGGGCAACATCCTGGTAAATCTCCTCTGCACCCGCTCCAAAGCCTCCACGTCCTTCCTATAATGCGGTGACCAGAACTGTACGCAATACTCCAAATGTGGCCGTACCAGAGTTCTGTACAGCTGCAACATGACCTCCCGACTCCGGAACTCAATCCCTCTACCAATAAAGGCCAACACTCCGTAGGCCTTCTTCACAACCCTATCAACCTGGGTGGCAACTTTCAGGGATCTATGTACATGGACACCTAGATCCCTCTGCTCATCCACACTTTCAAGAACTTTACCATTAGCCAAATATTCCGCATTCCTGTTATTCTTTCCAAAGTGAATCACCTCACACTTCTCTACATTAAACTCCATTTGCCACCTCTCAGCCCAGCTCTGCAGCTTATCTATATCCCTCTGTAACCTGCTACATCCTTCCACACTATCGACAACACCACCGACTTTAGTATCGTCTGCAAATTTACTCACCCACCCTTCTGCGCCTTCCTCTAGGTCATTGATAAAAATGGCAAACAGCAACGGCCCCAGAACAGATGCTTGTGGTACTCCACTTGTGACTGTACTCCATTCTGAACATTTCCCATCAACCACCACCCTCTGTCTTCTTTCAGATAGCCAATTTCTGATCCACATCTCTAAATCATCCTCAATCCCCAGCCTCCGTATTTTCTGCAATAGCCTACCGTGGGGAACCTTATCAAACGCTTTGCTGAAATCCATATACACCACATCAACTGAACGGAGAGTGAAACACAGACACTCGGAAATGGAGAGAGAAACACAGACACTCTGGAATGGAGAGTGAAACACAGACACTGGAGAATGGAGAGTGAAGCACAGACACTCTGGAATGGAGAGTGAAACACAGACATTGGAGAATGGAGAGTGAAACACAGACACTCTGGAATGGAGAGAGAAACACAGACACTCTGGAATGGAGATAGAAACACAGACACTCTGGAATGGAGAGAGAAACACAGACACTCTGGAATGGAGAGAGAAACACAGACACTCCGGAATGGAGAGTGAAACACAGACACTCGGGAATGGGGAGTGAAACACAGACGCGCTAGAATGGAGAGTGAAACACAGACACTCTGGAATGGAGAGTGAAACACAGACACTCTGGAATGGAGAGCGAAACACAGACACTCTGGAATGCAGAGTGTAACACAGACCTTCTGGAATGGAGAGAGAAACACAGACATTGGAGAATGGAGAGTGAAACACAGACGCTCGGGAAAGGAGAGTGCAACACAGACACTCGGGAATGGAGAGTGAAAGACAGACACTCTGGAATGCAGAGTGATACACAGACACTCGGGAATGGAGAGAGAAAAACAGACACAATGGAATGGAGAGAGAAACAGAGACACTCTAGAATGGAGAGAAAGACACAGAAACCATGGAATGGAGAGGGCAACAGGGACACTCGAAAATGGAGAGTGAAAGGCAGACACACTGGAATGGAGAATGAAACACAGACACTCTGGAATGGAGAGTGAATCACAGACGCTCGGGAAAGGAGAGAGAAACACAGACACTCTGGAATTGACAGAGAAACACAGACCTTCCACAATGGAGAGTGAAACGCAGACACTCTGGAGTGGAGAGTGAATCACAGACGCTCGGGAAAGGAGAGAGAAACACAGACACTCTGGAATGGAGAGTGAAATACAGACACTCTGGAATACAGTGTGAAACACAGACACTCGAAAATGGAGAGTGAAACACAGACACTCGGGAATGGAGAGTGAAACACACACACTCGGGAATGGAGAGTGAAACACAGACACTCTGGAATGGAGAGTGAAACACAGACACTCTGGAATGGAGAGTGAAACACTGACACAAGAAATGGACACGGAAACACAGAGACTCGTGAATGGAGAGCGAAACACAGACACTCAAGAATGGAGAGTGAAACACAGACACTCTAGAATGGAGAGTGAAACACAGACACTCTAGAATGGAGAGTGAAACACAGACGCTCGGGAAAGGAGAGAGAAACACAGACACTCTGGAATGGAGAGTGAAACACAGGCGCCCTGGAAAGGAGAGAGAAACACTGACACTCTAGAATGGAGAGTGAAACACAGAGACTCTGAAATGGAGAGTGAATCACAGACGCTCGGGAAAGGAGAGAGAAACACAGACACTCTGGAATGGAGAGTGAAACACAAACGCACGGGAAAGGAGAGAGAAACACAACACTCTGGAATGGACAGAGAAACACAAACATTCCAGAATGGAGAGTGAAACACAGACACTCGGGAATACAGCGTGAAACACAGACACTCGAAAATGGAGAGTGAAACACAGACACTCTGGAATGGAGAGTGAAACACAGATACTCGGGAATGGAGAGTGAAACACAGACACTCGGGAATGGAGAGTGAAACACAGACACTCCGGAATGGAGAGTGAAACACAGACACTAGAAATGGAGAGAGAAAGACAGACACTCGTGAATGGAGGGCGAAACACAGACACTCTAGAATGGAGAGTGAAACACAGACATTCTAGAATGGAGAGTGAAACACAGACGCTCGGGAAAGGAGAGAGAAACACAGACACTCGGGAATGGAGAGTGAAACACAGACACTCTGGAATGGAGAGTGAAACACAGACACTAGAAATGGACAGAGAAACAAAGAAACTCGTGAATGGAGAGCGAAGCACAGACACTCAAGAATGGAGAGTGAAACACAGACAATCTAGAATGGAGAGTGAAACACAGACACTCCAGAATGGAGAGTGAAACACAGACACTCTGGAATGGAGAGTAAAACACAGACACTAGAAATGGAGAGAGAAAGACAGACACTCGTGAATGGAGGGCGAAACACAGACACTCTAGAATGGAGAGTGAAACACAGACATTCTAGAATGGAGAGTGAAACACAGACGCTCGGGAAAGGAGAGAGAAACACAGACACTCTGGAATGGAGAGTGAAACACAGATACTCGGGAATGGAGAGTGAAACACAGACACTCGGGAATGGAGAGTGAAACACAGACACTCTGGAATGGAGAGTGAAACACAGATGCTAGAAATGGACAGAGAAACAAAGAAACTCGTGAATGGAGAGCGAAACACAGACACTCAAGAATGGAGAGTGAAACACAGACAATCTAGAATGGAGAGTGAAACACAGACACTCCAGAATGGAGAGTGAAACACAGACACTCTGGAATGGAGAGTGAAACACAGACACTAGAAATGGAGAGAGAAAGATAGACACTCGTGAATGGAGGGCGAAACACAGACACTCTAGAATGGAGAGTGAAACACAGACATTCTAGAATGGAGAGTGAAACACAGACGCTCGGGAAAGGAGAGAGAAACACAGACACTCTGGAATGGAGAGTGAAACACAGACGCTCGGGAAACGAGAGAGAAACACAGACTCTCTGGAATGGAGAGTGAAACACAGACCCTCGGGAAAGGAGAGAGAAACACAGGCACTCTGGAATGGACAGAGAAACACAGACATTCCAGAATGGAGAGTGAAACACAGACACTCGGGAATACAGCGTGAAACACAGACACTCGAAAATGGAGAGTGAAACACAGACACTCTGGAATGGAGAGTGAAACACAGATACTCGGGAATGGAGAGTGAAACACAGACACTCGGGAATGGAGAGTGAAACACAGACACCCTGGAATGGAGAGTGAAACACAGACACTCTGGAATGGAGAGTGAAACACAGACACTAGAAATGGACAGAGAAACAAAGAAACTCGTGAATGGAGAGCGAAACACAGACACTCAAGAATGGAGAGTGAAACACAGACAATCTAGAATGGAGAGTGAAACACAGACACTCCAGAATGGAGAGTGAAACACAGACACTCTGGAATGGAGAGTGAAACACAGACACTAGAAATGGAGAGAGAAAGACAGACACTCGTGAATGGAGGGCGAAACACAGACACTCTAGAATGGAGAGTGAAGCACAGACATTCTAGAATGGAGAGTGAAACACAGACGCTCGGGAAAGGAGAGAGAAACACAGACACTCTGGAATGGAGAGTGAAACACAGACGCTCGGGAAACGAGAGAGAAACACAGACACTCTGGAATGGAGAGTGAAACACAGGCCCTCGGGAAAGGAGAGAGAAACACAGCCACTCTGGAATGGACAGAGAAACACAGACATTCCAGAATGGAGAGTGAAACACAGACACTCGGGAACACAGCGTGAAACACAGACACTCGAAAATGGAGAGTGAATCACAGACACTCTGGAATGGAGAGTGAAACACAGACACTCTGGAATGGAGAGTGAAACACAGACACTAGAAATGGAGAGAGAAAGACAGACACTCGTGAATCGGGGGCGAAACACAGACACTCTAGAATGGAGAGTGAAACACAGACATTCTAGAATGGAGAGTGAAACACAGACCCTCGGGAAAGGAGAGAGAAACACAGACACTCTGGAATGGACAGAGAAGCACAGACATTCCAGAATGGAGAGTGAAACACAGACACTCGGGAACACAGCGTGAAACACAGACACTCGAAAATGGAGAGTGAATCACAGACACTCTGGAATGGAGAGTGAAACACAGACACTCGGGAATGGAGAGTGAAACACAGACACTAGAAATGGACAGAGAAACACAGAGACTCGTGAATGGAGAGCGAAACACTGACACGCTAGAATGGAGAGTGAAACACAGACACTCGGGAATGGAGAGTGTAACACAGACACTCGGGAATGGAGAGTGAAACACAGACACCGGGAATAGAACATAGAACATAGAACAATACAGCGCAGTACAGGCCCTTCGGCCCATGATGTTGCACCGAAACAAAAGCCATCTAACCTACACTATGCCATTATCATCCATATGTTTATGCAATAAACTTTTAAATGCCCTCAATGTTGGCGAGTTCACTACTGTAGCAGGTAGGGCATTCCACGGCCTCACTACTCTTTGCGTAAAGAACCTACCTCTGACCTCTGTCCTATATCTATTACCCCTCAGTTTAAAGTTATGTCCCCTCGTGCCAGCCATTTCCATCCACGGGAGAAGGCTCTCACTGTCCACCCTATCCAACCCCCTGATCATTTTGTATGCCTCTATTAAGTCTCCTCTTAACCTTCTTCTTTCCAACGAAAACAACCTCAAGTCCATCAGCCTTTCCTCATAAGATTTTCCCTCCATACCGGGCAACATCCTGGTAAATCTCCTCTGCACCCGCTCCAAAGCCTCCACGTCCTTCCTATAATGCGGTGACCAGAACTGTACGCAATACTCCAAATGCGGCCGTACCAGAGTTCTGTACAGCTGCAACATGACCTCCCGACTCCGGAACTCAATCCCTCTACCAATAAAGGCCAACACTCCGTAGGCCTTCTTCACAACCCTATCAACCTGGGTGGCAACTTTCAGGGATCTATGTACATGGACACCTAGATCCCTCTGCTCATCCACACTTTCAAGAACTTTACCATTAGCCAAATATTCCGCATTCCTGTTATTCTTTCCAAAGTGAATCACCTCACACTTCTCTACATTAAACTCCATTTGCCACCTCTCAGCCCAGCTCTGCAGCTTATCTATATCCCTCTGTAACCTGCTACATCCTTCCACACTATCGACAACACCACCGACTTTAGTATCGTCTGCAAATTTACTCACCCACCCTTCTGCGCCTTCCTCTAGGTCATTGATAAAAATGACAAACAGCAACGGCCCCAGAACAGATGCTTGTGGTACTCCACTTGTGACTGTACTCCATTCTGAACATTTCCCATCAACCACCACCCTCTGTCTTCTTTCAGATAGCCAATTTCTGATCCACATCTCTAAATCATCCTCAATCCCCAGCCTCCGTATTTTCTGCAATAGCCTACCGTGGGGAACCTTATCAAACGCTTTGCTGAAATCCATATACACCACATCAACTGAACGGAGAGTGAAACACAGACACTCGGAAATGGAGAGAGAAACACAGACACTCTGGAATGGAGAGTGAAACACAGACACTGGAGAATGGAGAGTGAAGCACAGACACTCTGGAATGGAGAGTGAAACACAGACATTGGAGAATGGAGAGTGAAACACAGACACTCTGGAATGGAGAGAGAAACACAGACACTCTGGAATGGAGATAGAAACACAGACACTCTGGAATGGAGAGAGAAACACAGACACTCTGGAATGGAGAGAGAAACACAGACACTCTGGAATGGAGAGTGAATCACAGACACTCGGGAATGGGGAGTGAAATACAGACGCGCTAGAATGGAGAGTGAAACACAGACACTCTGGAATGGAGAGTGAAACACAGACACTCTGGAATGGAGAGCGAAACACAGACACTCTGGAATGCAGAGTGTAACACAGACCTTCTGGAATGGAGAGAGAAACACAGACATTGGAGAATGGAGAGTGAAACACAGACGCTCGGGAAAGGAGAGTGCAACACAGACACTCGGGAATGGAGAGTGAAAGACAGACACTCTGGAATGCAGAGTGATACACAGACACTCGGGAATGGAGAGAGAAAAACAGACACTCTGGAATGGAGAGAGAAACAGAGACAATCTAGAATGGAGAGAAAGACACAGAAACCATGGAATGGAGAGGGCAACAGGGACACTCGAAAATGGAGAGTGAAAGGCAGACACACTGGAATGGAGAATGAAACACAGACACTCTGGAATGGAGAGTGAATCACAGACGCTCGGGAAAGGAGAGAGGAACACAGACACTCTGGAATGGACAGAGAAACACAGACATTCCACAATGGAGAGTGAAACGCAGACACTCTGGAGTGGAGAGTGAATCACAGACGCTCGGGAAAGGAGAGAGAAACACAGACACTCTGGAATGGAGAGTGAAATACAGACACTCTGGAATACAGTGTGAAACACAGACACTCGAAAATGGAGAGTGAAACACAGACACTCGGGAATGGAGAGTGAAACACACACACTCGGGAATGGAGAGTGAAACACAGACACTCTGGAATGGAGAGTGAAACACAGACACTCTGGAATGGAGAGTGAAACACTGACACAAGAAATGGACAGGGAAACACAGAGACTCGTGAATGGAGAGCGAAACACAGACACTCAAGAATGGAGAGTGAAACACAGACACTCTAGAATGGAGAGTGAAACAGACACTCTAGAATGGAGAGTGAAACACAGACGCTCGGGAAAGGAGAGAGAAACACAGACACTCTGGAATTGAGAGTGAAACACAGGCGCCCTGGAAAGGAGAGAGAAACACTGACACTCTAGAATGGAGAGTGAAACACAGAGACTCTGAAATTGAGAGTGAATCACAGGCGCTCGGGAAAGGAGGGAGAAACACAGACACTCGGGAGTGGAGAGAGAAACACAGATTTGGGAATGGAGAGTGAAACACAGACACTCGGGAATGGAGAGAGAAACACAGACACTCGGGAATGGAGAGAGAAACACAGATTTGGGAATGGAGAGAGAAACACAGACACTCCAGAATGGAGAGTGAAACACAGACACTGTGGAATGGAGAGTGAAACACAGACACTCGGGAATGGAGAGAGAAACACAGATTTGGGAATGGAGAATGAAACACAGACATTCGGGAATGGAGAGAGAAACACAGATTTGGGAATGGAGAGTGAAACACAGACATTCGGGAATAGAGAGACAAGCACAAAGACTCGGGAATGGAGAGTGAAACACAGACACTCCGGAATGGAGAGAGAAACACAGACACTCGGGAACGGAGAGTGAAACACAGACACTCGGGAATGGAGAGATAAACGCAGACACTCTGGGATGGAGAGGGAAACACAGACACTCTGGAATGGAGAAACACAGACACCCTGGAATGGAGAGTGAAACACAGACACTGGGGAATGGAGAGTGAAACACAGACACTCTAGAATGGAGAGAGAAACACAGACACTCGGGAATGGAGAGAGAAACACAGATTTGGGAATGGAGAATGAAACACAGACATTCGGGAATGGAGAGAGAAACACAGATTTGGGAATGGAGAGTGAAACACAGACATTCGGGAATAGAGAGACAAGCACAAAGACTCGGGAATGGAGAGTGAAACACAGACACTCCGGAATGGAGAGAGAAACACAGACACTCGGGAACGGAGAGTGAAACACAGACACTCGGGAATGGAGAGATAAACGCAGACACTCTGGGATGGAGAGGGAAACACAGACACTCTGGAATGGAGAAACACAGACACCCTGGAATGGAGAGTGAAACACAGACACTGGGGAATGGAGAGTGAAACACAGACACTCTGGAATGGAGAGTGAAACACAGACACTCCGGAATGGAGAGAGAAACACAGACACTCGGGAACGGAGTGTGAAACACAGACACTCGGGAATGGAGAGAGAAACACAGACACTCTGGAATGGAGAGTGATACACAGACACTCTAGAATGGAGAGAGGAACACAGACACTCGGGAATGGGGAGAGAAACACAGGCACTCGGGAATGGAGAGTGAAACACAGACACTCTGAAATGGCGAGAGAACCACAGACACTCTGGAATGGAGAGTGAAACACAGACACTCGGGAAAGGAGAGAGAAACACAGACACTCTGGAATGGACAGAGAAACACAGACACTCTGGAATACAGTGTGAAACACAGACACTCTGGAATGGAGAGTGAATCACAGACGCTCGGGAAAGGAGAGAGAAACACAGACACTCTGGAATGGACAGAGAAACACAGACATTCCAGAATGGAGAGTGAAACGCAGACACTCTGGAGTGGAGAGTGAATCACAGACGCACGGGAAAGGAGAGAGAAACACAGACACTCTGGAATGGAGAGCGAAATACAGACACTCTGGAATACAGTGTGAAACACAGACACTCTGGAATACAGTGTGAAACACAAACACTCTGGAATGGAGAGTGAATCACAGACGCTCGGGAAAGGAGAGAGAAACACAGACACTCTGGAATGGAGAGTGAAACACAGACATTCCAGAATGGAGAGTGAAACGCAGACACTCTGGAGTGGAGAGTGAAACACAGATGCTCGGGAATGGAGAGCGAAATACAGACACTCTGGAATACAGTGTGAAACACAGACACTCTGGAATGGAGAGAGAAAAACAGACACTCTGGAATGGAGAGAGAAACAGAGACACTCTAGAATGGAGAGAAAGACACAGAAACCATGGAATGGAGAGGGCAACAGGGACACTCGAAAATGGAGAGTGAAAGGCAGACACACTGGAATGGAGAATGAAACACAGACACTCTGGAATGGAGAGTGAATCACAGACGCTCGGGAAACGGGAGAGAAACACAGACACTCTGGAATGGACAGAGAAACACAGACATTCCACAATGGAGAGAGAAACACAGACACTCGGGAACGGAGAGTGAAACACAGACACTCGGGAATGGAGAGATAAACGCAGACACTCAGGGATGGAGAGGGAAACACAGACACTCTGGAATGGAGAAACACAGACACCCTGGAATGGAGAGTGAAACACAGACACTGGGGAATGGAGAGTGAAACGAAGACACTCTGGAATGGAGAGTGAAACACAGACACTCGAGAATGGAGAGTGAAACACAGACACTCTGGAATGGAGAGTGAAACACAGACACTCTGGAATGGAGAGAGAAACACAGAACTCTGGAATGGAGAGAGAAGCACAGACACTCTGGAATGGAGAGAGGAACACAGACACTCGGGAATGGAGAGAGAAACACAGGCACTCGGGAATGGAGAGTGAAACACAGACACTCTGAAATGGCGAGAGAACCACAGACACTCTGGAATGGAGAGTGAAACACAGACGCTCGGGAAAGGAGAGAGAAACACAGACACTCTGGAATGGACAGAGAAACACAGACATTCCAGAATGGAGAGTGAAACTCAGACACTCTGGAGTGGAGAGCGAAATACAGACACTCTGGAATACAGTGTGAAACACAGACACTCTGGAATGGAGAGTGAATCACAGACGCTCGGGAAAGGAGAGAGAAACACAGACACTCGGGAATGGAGAGCGAAATACAGACACTCTGGAATACAGTGTGAAACACAGACACTCTGGAATGGAGAGTGAATCACAGACGCTCGGGAAAGGAGAGAGAAACACAGACACTCGGGAATGGAGAGTGAAACGCAGACACTCTGGAGTGGAGAGTGAATCACAGACGCTCGGGAAAGGAGAGAGAAACACAGACACTCTGGAATGGAGAGCGAAATACAGACACTCTGGAATACAGTGTGAAACACAGACACTCTGGAATACAGTGTGAAACACAAACACTCTGGAATGGAGAGTGAATCACAGACGCTCGGGAAAGGAGAGAGAAACACAGACACTCTGGAATGGACAGAGAAACACAGACATTCCAGAATGGAGAGTGAAACGCAGACACTCTGGAGTGGAGAGTGAAACACAGACACTCTGGAATGGAGAGTGAAACACAGACACTCTGGAATGGAGAGTGAAACACAAACACTCTGGAATGGAGAGTGAATCACAGACGCTCGGGAAAGGAGAGAGAAACACAGACACTCTGGAATGGAGAGTGAAATACAGACACTCTGGAATACAGTGTGAAACACAGACACTCGAAAATGGAGAGTGAAACACAGACACTCGGGAATGGAGAGTGAATCACAGACGCTCGGGAATGGAGAGAGAAACACAGACACTCTGGAATGGACAGAGAAACACAGACAATCCAGAATGGAGAGTGAAACGCAGACACTCTGGAGTGGAGAGTGAATCACAGACGCTCGGGAAAGGAGAGAGAAACACAGACACTCTGGAATGGAGAGCGAAATACAGACACTCTGGAATACAGTGTGAAACACAGACACTCTGGAATGGAGAGAGAAAAACAGACACTGGAATGGAGAGAGAAACAGAGACACTCTAGAATGGAGAGAAAGACACAGAAACCATGGAATGGAGAGGGCAACAGGGACACTCGAAAATGGAGAGTGAAAGGCAGACACACTGGAATGGAGAATGAAACACAGACACTCTGGAATGGAGAGTGAATCACAGACGCTCGGGAAAGGAGAGAGAAACACAGACACTCTGGAATGGACAGAGAAACACAGACATTCCACAATGGAGAGTGAAACGCAGACACTCTGGAGTGGAGAGTGAATCACAGACGCTCGGGAAAGGAGAGAGAAACACAGACACTCTGGAATGGAGAGTGAAATACAGACACTCTGGATACAGTGTGAAACACAGACACTCGAAAATGGAGAGTGAAACACAGACACTCGGGAATGGAGAGTGAAACACACACACTCGGGAATGGAGAGTGAAACACAGACACTCTGGAATGGAGAGTGAAACACAGACACTCTGGAATGGAGAGTGAAACACTGACACAAGAAATGGACAGGGAAACACAGAGACTCGTGAATGGAGAGCGAAACACAGACACTCAAGAATGGAGAGTGAAACACAGACACTCCAGAATGGAGAGTGAAAGACAGACACTCTAGAATGGAGAGTGAAACACAGACGCTCGGGAAAGGAGAGAGAAACACAGACACTCGGGAATGGAGACAGAAACACGGACACACTAGAATCAAGAGTGAAACATAGACACTCTAGAATGGAGAGAGAAACAAAGACACTCGGGAATGGAGAGAGAAACACAGACACTCGGGAATGGAGAGAGAACCACAGACACTCTGGAATGGAGAGAGAAACACAGACACTCTGGAATGGAGAGTGGAACACAGACGCTCGGGAAAGGAGGGTGAAACAAAAACACACGGGAATGGAGAGTGAAACACAGACACCCGGGAATGGAGAGAGAAACACAGACACTCGGGAATGGAGAGAGAAACACAGATTTGGGAATGGAGAGTGAAACACAGACACTCGGGAATGGAGAGAGAAACACAGACACTCGGGAATGGAGAGAGAAACACAGATTTGGGAATGGAGAGAGAAACACAGACACTCCAGAACGGAGAGTGAACCACAGACACTCGGGAATGGAGAGAGAAACACAGATTTGGGAATGGAGAATGAAACACAGACAATCGGGAATGGAGAGAGAAACACAGATTTGGGAATGGAGAGTGAAACACAGACATTCGGGAATAGAGAGAGAAACACAGATTTGGGAATGGAGAATGAAACACAGACATTCGGGAATAGAGAGAGAAACACAGATTTGGGAATGGAGAATGAAACACAGACATTCGGGAATGGAGAGAGAAACACAGATTTGGGAATGGAGAATGAAACACAGACATTCGGGAATAGAGAGAGAAACACAGATTTGGGAATGGAGAGTGATACACAGACATTCGGGAATAGAGGGAGAAACACAGATTTGGGAATGGAGAGTGAAACACAGACATTCGGGAATAGAGAGAGAAACACAGATTTGGGAATGGAGAATGAAACACAGACATTCGGGAATGGAGAGAGAAACACAGATTTGGGAATGGAGAGTGAAACACAGACATTCGGGAATGGAGAGAGAAACACAGATTTGGGAAATGAGAGAGAAACACAGACACTCTGGAATGGAGAGTGAAACACAGACACTCGGCAATGGAGAGAGAAACACAGATTTGGGAATGGAGAATGAAACACAGACATTCGGGAATGGAGAGAGAAACACAGATTTGGGAATGGAGAGTGAAACACAGACATTCGGGAATAGAGAGACAAGCACAAAGACTCGGGAATGGAGAGTGAAACACAGACACTCCGGAATGGAGAGAGAAACACAGACACTCGGCAACGGAGAGTGAAACACAGACACTCGGGAATGGAGAGATAAACGCAGACACTCAGGGATGGAGAGGGAAACACAGACACTCTGGAATGGAGAAACACAGACACCCTGGAATGGAGCGTGAAACACAGACACTGGGGAATGGAGAGTGAAACACAGACACTCTAGAATGGAGAGAGAAACACAGACACTCGGAAATGCAGAGAGAAACACAGACACTCTGGAATGGAGAGTGAAACACAGGCACTCCGGAATGGAGAGAGAAACACAGACACTCGGGAACGGAGTGTGAAACACAGACACTCGGGAATGGAGAGTGAAACACAGACACTGGGGAATTGAGAGTGATACACAGACACTCGGGAATGGAGAGAGGAACACAGACACTCGGGAATGGGGAGAGAAACACAGGCACTCGGGAATGGAGAGAGAAATAAAGATACTCGGGAATGGAGAGTGAAATACAGACACTCGGGAATGGAGAGAGAAACACAGACACTCGGGAATGGAGAGAGAAACACAGACAGTCGGGAATGGAGAGTGAAACACTGACACGCTAGAATGGAGAGTGAAACACAGACACTCGGGAATGGAGAGTGAAACACAGACACTCTAGAATGGAGAGTGAAACACAGACGCTCGGGAAAGGAGAGAGAAACACTGACACTCTAGAATGGAGAGTGAAACACAGAGACTCTGAAATGGAGAGTGAATCACAGACGCTCGGGAAAGGAGAGAGAAACACAGACACTCTGGAATGGAGAGTGAAACACAAACGCACGGGAAAGGAGAGAGAAACACAGACACTCGGGAATGGAGAGTGAAACACACACACTCGAAAATGGAGAGTGAAACACAGACACTCTGGAATGGAGAGTGAAACACAGATACTCGGGAATGGAGAGTGAAACACAGCCACTCGGGAATGGAGAGTGAAACACAGACACTCTGGAATGGAGAGTGAAACACAGACACTCTGGAATGGAGAGTGAAACACAGACACTAGAAATGGACAGAGAAACAAAGAAACTCGTGAATGGAGAGTGAAACACAGACACTCTGGAATGGAGAGCGAAACACAGACACTCAAGAATGGAGAGTGAAACACAGACAATCTAGAATGGAGAGTGAAACACAGACACTCCAGAATGGAGAGTGAAACACAGACACTCTGGAATGGAGAGTGAAACACAGACACTAGAAATGGAGAGAGAAAGACAGACACTCGTGAATGGAGGGCGAAACACAGACACTCTAGAATGGAGAGTGAAACACAGACATTCTAGAATGGAGAGTGAAACACAGACGCTCGGGAAAGGAGAGAGAAACACAGACACTCTGGAATGGAGAGTGAAACACAGACGCTCGGGAAACGAGAGAGAAACACAGACACTCTGGAATGGAGAGTGAAACACAGACCCTCGGGAAAGGAGAGAGAAACACAGCCACTCTGGAATGGACAGAGAAACACAGACATTCCAGAATGGAGAGTGAAACACAGACACTCGGGAACACAGCGTGAAACACAGACACTCGAAAATGGAGAGTGAATCACAGACACTCTGGAATGGAGAGTGAAACACAGACACTCGGGAATGGAGAGAGAAACACAGACAGTCGGGAATGGAGAGTGAAACACTGACACGCTAGAATGGAGAGTGAAACACAGACACTCGGGAATGGAGAGTGAAACACAGACACTCTAGAATGGAGAGTGAAACACAGACGCTCGGGAAAGGAGAGAGAAACACTGACACTCTAGAATGGAGAGTGAAACACAGAGACTCTGAAATGGAGAGTGAATCACAGACGCTCGGGAAAGGAGAGAGAAACACAGACACTCTGGAATGGAGAGTGAAACACAAACGCACGGGAAAGGAGAGAGAAACACAGACACTCGGGAATGGAGAGTGAAACACACACACTCGAAAATGGAGAGTGAAACACAGACACTCTGGAATGGAGAGTGAAACACAGATACTCGGGAATGGAGAGTGAAACACAGCCACTCGGGAATGGAGAGTGAAACACAGACACTCTGGAATGGAGAGTGAAACACAGACACTCTGGAATGGAGAGTGAAACACAGACACTAGAAATGGACAGAGAAACAAAGAAACTCGTGAATGGAGAGTGAAACACAGACACTCTGGAATGGAGAGCGAAACACAGACACTCAAGAATGGAGAGTGAAACACAGACAATCTAGAATGGAGAGTGAAACACAGACACTCCAGAATGGAGAGTGAAACACAGACACTCTGGAATGGAGAGTGAAACACAGACACTAGAAATGGAGAGAGAAAGACAGACACTCGTGAATGGAGGGCGAAACACAGACACTCTAGAATGGAGAGTGAAACACAGACATTCTAGAATGGAGAGTGAAACACAGACGCTCGGGAAAGGAGAGAGAAACACAGACACTCTGGAATGGAGAGTGAAACACAGACGCTCGGGAAACGAGAGAGAAACACAGACACTCTGGAATGGAGAGTGAAACACAGACCCTCGGGAAAGGAGAGAGAAACACAGCCACTCTGGAATGGACAGAGAAACACAGACATTCCAGAATGGAGAGTGAAACACAGACACTCGGGAACACAGCGTGAAACACAGACACTCGAAAATGGAGAGTGAATCACAGACACTCTGGAATGGAGAGTGAAACACAGACACTCTGGAATGGAGAGTGAAACACAGACACTAGAAATGGAGAGAGAAAGACAGACACTCGTGAATGGAGGGCGAAACACAGACACTCTAGAATGGAGAGTGAAACACAGACATTCTAGAATGGAGAGTGAAACACAGACGCTCGGGAAAGGAGAGAGAAACACAGACACTCTGGAATGGAGAGTGAAACACAGACGCTCGGGATACGAGAGAGAAACACAGACACTCTGGAATGGAGAGTGAAACACAGACCCTCGGGAAAGGAGAGAGAAACACAGACACTCTGGAATGGACAGAGAAACACAGACATTCCACAATGGAGAGTGAAACGCAGACACTCTGGAGTGGAGAGTGAATCACAGACGCTCGGGAAAGGAGAGAGAAACACTGACACTCTGGAATGGAGAGTGAAATACAGACACTCTGGAATACAGTGTGAAACACAGACACTCGAAAATGGAGAGTGAAACACAGATACTCGGGAATGGAGAGTGAAACACAGACACTCGGGAATGGAGAGTGAAACAGAGACACTCTGGAATGGAGAGTGAAACACAGACACTCTGGAATGGAGAGTGAAACACAGACACTAGAAATGGACAGAGAAACAAAGAAACTCGTGAATGGAGAGCGAAACACAGACACTCAAGAATGGAGAGTGAAACACAGACAATCTAGAATGGAGAGTGAAACACAGATACTCCAGAATGGAGAGTGAAACACAGACACTCTGGAATGGAGAGTGAAACACAGACACTAGAAATGGAGAGAGAAAGACAGACACTCGTGAATGGAGGGCGAAACACAGACACTCTAGAATGGAGAGTGAAACACAGACATTCTAGAATGGAGAGTGAAACACAGACGCTCGGGAAAGGAGAGAGAAACACAGACACTCTGGAATGGAGAGTGAAACACAGACGCTCGGGAAACGAGAGAGAAACACAGACACTCTGGAATGGAGAGTGAAACACAGACCCTCGGGAAAGCAGAGAGAAACACAGACACTCTGGAATGGACAGAGAAACACAGACATTCCAGAATGGAGAGTGAAACACAGACACTCGGGAACACAGCGTGAAACACAGACACTCGAAAATGGAGAGTGAATCACAGACACTCTGGAATGGAGAGTGAAACACAGACACTCTGGAATGGAGAGTGAAACACAGACACTAGAAATGGAGAGAGAAAGACAGACACTCGTGAATGGAGGGCGAAACACAGACACTCGGGAATGGAGAGTGAAACACAGACATTCTAGAATGGAGAGTGAAACACAGATGCTC
The DNA here is from genome assembly GCF_047496885.1 of Scyliorhinus torazame. Lineage (NCBI taxonomy): Eukaryota > Metazoa > Chordata > Chondrichthyes > Carcharhiniformes > Scyliorhinidae > Scyliorhinus > Scyliorhinus torazame. The sequence goes on from NC_092715.1 coordinate 207,714,024, forward strand.
GGGAAAGGAGAGTGAAACACAGACACTCTGGAATGGAGAGTGAAACACAGACATTCTAGAATGGAGAGTGAAACACAGATGCTCGGGAAAGGAGAGTGAAACACAGACACTCTGGAATGGAGAGTGAAACACTGACACAAGAAATGGACACGGAAACACAGAGACTCGTGAATGGAGAGCGAAACACAGACACTCAAGAATGGAGAGTGAAACACAGACACTCTAGAATGGAGAGTGAAACACAGACACTCTAGAATGGAGAGTGAAACACAGACGCTCGGGAAAGGAGAGAGAAACACAGACACTCTGGAATGGAGAGTGAAACACAGAGACTCTGAAATTGAGAGTGAATCACAGGCGCTCGGGAAAGGAGAGAGAAACACAGACACTCGTGAATGGAGAGCGAAACACAGACACTCAAGAATGGAGAGTGAAACACAGACACTCTGGAATACAGTGTGAAACACAGACACTCGAAAATGGAGAGTGAAACACAGACACTCGGGAATGGAGAGTGAAACACACACACTCGGGAATGGAGAGTGAAACACAGACACTCTGGAATGGAGAGTGAAACACAGACACTCTGGAATGGAGAGTGAAACACTGACACAAGAAATGGACACGGAAACACAGAGACTCGTGAATGGAGAGCGAAACACAGACACTCAAGAATGGAGAGTGAAACACAGACACTCTAGAATGGAGAGTGAAACACAGACACTCTAGAATGGAGAGTGAAACACAGACGCTCGGGAAAGGAGAGAGAAACACAGACACTCTGGAATGGAGAGTGAAACACAGACGCTCGGGAAAGGAGAGTGAAACACAGACACTCGGGAATGGAGAGAGAAACACAGACACCCGGGAATGGAGAGAGAAACACAGACACTCGGGAGTGGAGAGAGAAACACAGATTTGGGAATGGAGAGTGATACACAGACGCTCGGGAAAGGAGAGTGCAACACAGAAACTCGGGAATGGAGAGTGAAAGACAGACACTCTGGAATGCAGAGTGATACACAGACACTCGGGAATGGAGAGAGAAAAACAGACACTCTGGAATGGAGAGAGAAACAGAGACACTCTAGAATGGAGAGTGAAACACAGACACTCTGGAATACAGTGTGAAACACAGACACTCTGGAATGGAGAGAGAAAAACAGACACTCTGGAATGGAGAGAGAAACAGAGACACTCTAGAATGGAGAGAAAGACACAGAAACCATGGAATGGAGAGGGCAACAGGGACACTCGAAAATGGAGAGTGAAAGGCAGACACACTGGAATGGAGAATGAAACACAGACACTCTGGAATGGAGAGTGAATCACAGACGCTCGGGAAAGGAGAGAGAAACACAGACACTCTGGAATGGACAGAGAAACACAGACATTCCACAATGGAGAGTGAATCACAGACACTCGGGAATGGAGAGTGAAACGCATACAGTCTGGAGTGGAGAGTGAATCACAGACGCTCGGGAAAGGAGAGAGAAACACAGACACTCTGGAATGGAGAGTGAAATACAGACACTCTGGAATACAGTGTGAAACACAGACACTCGAAAATGGAGAGTGAAACACAGACACTCGGGAATGGAGAGTGAAACACACACACTCGGGAGTGGAGAGTGAAACACAGACACTCTGGAATGGAGAGTGAAACACAGACACTCTGGAATGGAGAGTGAAACACTGACACAAGAAATGGACACGGAAACACAGAGACTCGTGAATGGAGAGCGAAACACAGACACTCAAGAATGGAGAGTGAAACACAGAGACTCTGAAATGGAGAGTGAATCACAGTCGCTCGGGAAAGGAGAGAGAAACACAGACACTCTGGAATGGAGAGTGAAACACAAACGCACGGGAAAGGAGAGAGAAACACAACACTCTGGAATGGACAGAGAAACACAAACATTCCAGAATGGAGAGTGAAACACAGACACTCGGGAATACAGCGTGAAACACAGACACTCGAAAATGGAGAGTGAAACACAGACACTCTGGAATGGAGAGTGAAACACAGATACTCGGGAATGGAGAGTGAAACACAGACACTCGGGAATGGAGAGTGAAACACAGACACTCTGGAATGGAGAGTGAAACACAGACACTCTGGAATGGAGAGTGAAACACAGACACTAGAAATGGACAGAGAAACAAAGAAACTCGTGAATGGAGAGCGAAACACAGACACTCAAGAATGGAGAGTGAAACACAGACAATCTAGAATGGAGAGTGAAACACAGACACTCCAGAATGGAGAGTGAAACACAGACACTCTGGAATGGAGAGTGAAACACAGACACTAGAAATGGAGAGAGAAAGACAGACACTCGTGAATGGAGGGCGAAACACAGACACTCTAGAATGGAGAGTGAAACACAGACATTCTAGAATGGAGAGTGAAACACAGACGCTCGGGAAAGGAGAGAGAAACACAGACACTCTGGAATGGAGAGTGAAACACAGACGCTCGGGAAACGAGAGAGAAACACAGACACTCTGGAATGGAGAGTGAAACACAGACCCTCGGGAAAGCAGAGAGAAACACAGACACTCTGGAATGGACAGAGAAACACAGACATTCCAGAATGGAGAGTGAAACACAGACACTCGGGAACACAGCGTGAAACACAGACACTCGAAAATGGAGAGTGAATCACAGACACTCTGGAATGGAGAGTGAAACACAGACACTCTGGAATGGAGAGTGAAACACAGACACTAGAAATGGAGAGAGAAAGACAGACACTCGTGAATGGAGGGCGAAACACAGACACTCTAGAATGGAGAGTGAAACACAGACATTCTAGAATGGAGAGTGAAACACAGACGCTCGGGAAAGGAGAGAGAAACACAGACACTCTGGAATGGAGAGTGAAACACAGACGCTCGGGAAACGAGAGAGAAACACAGACACTCTGGAATGGAGAGTGAAACACAGACCCTCGGGAAAGGAGAGAGAAACACAGACACTCTGGAATGGACAGAGAAACACAGACATTCCAGAATGGAGAGTGAAACACAGACACTCGGGAATACAGCGTGAAACACAGACACTCGAAAATGGAGAGTGAAACACAGACACTCTGGAATGGAGAGTGAAACACATATACTCGGGAATGGAGAGTGAAACACAGACACTCGGGAATGGAGAGTGAAACACAGACACTCTGGAATGGAGAGTGAAACACAGACACTCTGGAATGGAGAGTGAAACACAGACACTAGAAATGGACAGAGAAACAAAGAAACTCGTGAATGGAGAGCGAAACACAGACACTCAAGAATGGAGAGTGAAACACAGACAATCTAGAATGGAGAGTGAAACACAGACACTCTAGAATGGAGAGTGAAACACAGACACTCTGGAATGGAGAGTAAAACACAGACACTAGAAATGGAGAGAGAAAGACAGACACTCGTGAATGGAGGGCGAAACACAGACACTCTAGAATGGAGAGTGAAACACAGACATTCTAGAATGGAGAGTGAAACACAGACGCTCGGGAAAGGAGAGAGAAACACAGACACTCTGGAATGGAGAGTGAAACACAGACGCTCGGGAAACGAGAGAGAAACACAGACACTCTGGAATGGAGAGTGAAACACAGACCCTCGGGAAAGGAGAGAGAAACACAGCCACTCTGGAATGGACAGAGAAACACAGACTTTCCAGAATGGAGAGTGAAACACAGACACTCGGGAACACAGCGTGAAACACAGACACTCGAAAATGGAGAGTGAATCACAGACACTCTGGAATGGAGAGTGAAACACAGACACTCTGGAATGCAGAGTGAAACACAGACACTAGAAATGGAGAGAGAAAGACAGACACTCGTGAATGGAGGGCGAAACACAGACACTCTAGAATGGAGAGTGAAACACAGACATTCTAGAATGGAGAGTGAAACACAGACGCTCTGGAAAGGAGGGAGAAACACAGACACTCTGGAATGGAGAGTGAAACACAGACGCTCGGGAAACGAGAGAGAAACACAGACACTCTGGAATGGACAGAGAAACACAGACATTCCAGAATGGAGAGTGAAACACAGACACTCGGGAACACAGCGTGAAACACAGACACTCGAAAATGGAGAGTGAATCACAGACACTCTGGAATGGAGAGTGAAACACAGACACTCGGGAATGGAGTGTGAAACACAGACACTCTGGAATGGAGAGTGATACACAGAGACTCGTGAATGGAGAGCGAAACACTGACACGCTAGAATGGAGAGTGAAACACAGACACTCGGGAATGGAGAGTGTAACACAGACACTCGGGAATGGAGAGTGAAACACAGACACCGGGAATAGAACATAGAACATAGAACAATACAGCGCAGTACAGGCCCTTCGGCCCATGATGTTGCACCGAAACAAAAGCCATCTAACCTACACTATGCCATTATCATCCATATGTTTATGCAATAAACTTTTAAATGCCCTCAATGTTGGCGAGTTCACTACTGTAGCAGGTAGGGCATTCCACGGCCTCACTACTGTTTGCGTAAAGAACCTACCTCTGACCTCTGTCCTATATCTATTACCCCTCAGTTTAAAGTTATGTCCCCTCGTGCCAGCCATTTCCATCCACGGGAGAAGGCTCTCACTGTCCACCCTATCCAACCCCCTGATCATTTTGTATGCCTCTATTAAGTCTCCTCTTAACCTTCTTCTTTCCAACGAAAACAACCTCAAGTCCATCAGCCTTTCCTCATAAGATTTTTCCTCCATACCGGGCAACATCCTGGTAAATCTCCTCTGCACCCGCTCCAAAGCCTCCACGTCCTTCCTATAATGCGGTGACCAGAACTGTACGCAATACTCCAAATGCGGCCGTACCAGAGTTCTGTACAGCTGCAACATGACCTCCCGACTCCGGAACTCAATCCCTCTACCAATAAAGGCCAACACTCCGTAGGCCTTCTTCACAACCCTATCAACCTGGGTGGCAACTTTCAGGGATCTATGTACATGGACACCTAGATCCCTCTGCTCATCCACACTTTCAAGAACTTTACCATTAGCCAAATATTCCGCATTCCTGTTATTCTTTCCAAAGTGAATCACCTCACACTTCTCTACATTAAACTCCATTTGCCACCTCTCAGCCCAGCTCTGCAGCTTATCTATATCCCTCTGTAACCTGCTACATCCTTCCACACTATCGACAACACCACCGACTTTAGTATCGTCTGCAAATTTACTCACCCACCCTTCTGCGCCTTCCTCTAGGTCATTGATAAAAATGACAAACAGCAACGGCCCCAGAACAGATGCTTGTGGTACTCCACTTGTGACTGTACTCCATTCTGAACATTTCCCATCAACCACCACCCTCTGTCTTCTTTCAGATAGCCAATTTCTGATCCACATCTCTAAATCATCCTCAATCCCCAGCCTCCGTATTTTCTGCAATAGCCTACCGTGGGGAACCTTATCAAACGCTTTACTGAAATCCATATACACCACATCAACTGAACGGAGAGTGAAACACAGACACTCGGAAATGGAGAGAGAAACACAGACACTCTGGAATGGAGAGTGAAACACAGACACTGGAGAATGGAGAGTGAAGCACAGAGACTCTGGAATGGAGAGTGAAACACAGACATTGGAGAATGGAGAGTGAAACACAGACACTCTGGAATGGAGAGAGAAACACAGACACTCTGGAATGGAGATAGAAACACAGACACTCTGGAATGGAGAGAGAAACACAGACACTCTGGAATGGAGAGAGAAACACAGACACTCTGGAATGGAGAGTGAATCACAGACACTCGGGAATGGGGAGTGAAACACAGACGCGCTAGAATGGAGAGTGAAACACAGACACTCTGGAATGGAGAGTGAAACACAGACACTCTGGAATGGAGAGCGAAACACAGACACTCTGGAATGCAGAGTGTAACACAGACCTTCTGGAATGGAGAGAGAAACACAGACATTGGAGAATGGAGAGTGAAACACAGACGCTCGGGAAAGGAGAGTGCAACACAGACACTCGGGAATGGAGAGTGAAAGACAGACACTCTGGAATGCAGAGTGATACACAGACACTCGGGAATGGAGAGAGAAAAACATACACTCTGGAATGGAGAGAGAAATAGAGACAATCTAGAATGGAGAGAAAGACACAGAAACCATGGAATGGAGAGGGCAACAGGGACACTCGAAAATGGAGAGTGAAAGGCAGACACACTGGAATGGAGAGTGAATCACAGACGCTCGGGAAAGGAGAGAGAAACACAGACACTCTGGAATGGACAGAGAAACACAGACATTCCACAATGGAGAGTGAAACGCAGACACTCTGAAATGGAGAGTGAAACACAGACACTCTGGAATGGAGAGTGAATCACAGACGCTCGGGAAAGGAGAGAGAAACACAGACACTCTGGAATGGACAGAGAAACACAGACATTCCACAATGGAGAGTGAAACGCAGACACTCTGGAGTGGAGAGTGAATCACAGACGCTCGGGAAAGGAGAGAGAAACACAGACACTCTGGAATGGAGAGTGAAATACAGACACTCTGGAATACAGTGTGAAACACAGACACTCGAAAATGGAGAGTGAAACACAGACACTCGGGAATGGAGAGTGAAACACACACACACGGGAATGGAGAGTGAAACACAGACACTCTGGAATGGAGAGTGAAACACAGACACTCTGGAATGGAGAGTGAAACACTGACACAAGAAATGGACAGGGAAACACAGAGACTCGTGAATGGAGAGCGAAACACAGACACTCAAGAATGGAGAGTGAAACACAGACACTCTAGAATGGAGAGTGAAACACAGACACTCTAGAATGGAGAGTGAAACACAGACGCTCGGGAAAGGAAAGAGAAACACAGACACTCTGGAATGGAGAGTGAAACACAGACGCTCGGGAAAGGAGGGTGAAACACAGACACTCGGGAGTGGAGAGAGAAACACAGATTTGGGAATGGAGAGTGAAACACAGACACTCTGGAATGGAGAGAGAAACACAGACACTCTGGAATGGAGAGTGAATCACAGACACTCGGGAATGGGGAGTGAAACACAGACGCGCTAGAATGGAGAGTGAAACACAGACACTCTGGAATGGAGAGTGAAACACAGGCGCCCTGGAAAGAAGAGAGAAACACTGACACTCTAGAATGGAGAGTGAAACACAGAGACTCTGAAATTGAGAGTGAATCACAGGCGCTCGGGAAAGGAGAGAGAAACACAGACACTCTGGAATGGAGAGTGAAACACAGACGCTCGGGAAAGGAGGGTGAAACACAGACACTCGGGAGTGGAGAGAGAAACACAGATTTGGGAATGGAGAGTGAAACACAGACACTCGGGAATGGAGAGAGAAACACAGACACTCGGGAATGGAGAGAGAAACACAGATTTGGGAATGGAGAGAGAAACACAGACACTCCAGAATGGAGAGTGAAACACAGACACTGTGGAATGGAGAGTGAAACACAGACACTCGGGAATGGAGAGAGAAACACAGATTTGGGAATGGAGAATGAAACACAGACATTCGGGAATGGAGAGAGAAACACAGATTTGGGAATGGAGAGTGAAACACAGACATTCGGGAATAGAGAGACAAGCACAAAGACTCGGGAATGGAGAGTGAAACACAGACACTCCGGAATGGAGAGAGAAACACAGAAAGTCGGGAACGGAGAGTGAAACACAGACACTCGGGAATGGAGAGATAAACGCAGACACTCAGGGATGGAGAGGGAAACACAGACACTCTGGAATGGAGAAACACAGACACCCTGGAATGGAGAGTGAAACACAGACACTGGGGAATGGAAAGTGAAACACAGACACTCTAGAATGGAGAGAGAAACACAGACACTCGGAAATGGAGAGAGAAACACAGACACTCTGGAATGGAGAGTGAAACACAGACACTCCGGAATGGAGAGAGAAACACAGACACTCGGGAACGGAGTGTGAAACACAGACACTCTGGAATGCAGAGTGATACACAGACACTCGGGAATGGAGAGAGAAAAACAGACACTCTGGAATGGAGAGAGAAATAGAGACAATCTAGAATGGAGAGAAAGACACAGAAACCATGGAATGGAGAGGGCAACAGGGACACTCGAAAATGGAGAGTGAAAGGCAGACACACTGGAATGGAGAATGAAACACAGACACTCTGGAATGGAGAGTGAATCACAGACGCTCGGGAAAGGAGAGAGAAACACAGACACTCTGGAATGGACAGAGAAACACAGACATTCCACAATGGAGAGTGAAACGCAGACACTCTGGAGTGGAGAGTGAATCACAGACGCTCGGGAAAGGAGAGAGAAACACAGACACTCTGGAATGGAGAGTGAAATACAGACACTCTGGAATACAGTGTGAAACACAGACACTCGAAAATGGAGAGTGAAACACAGACACTCGGGAATGGAGAGTGAAACATACACACTCGGGAATGGAGAGTGAAACACAGACACTCTGGAATGGAGAGTGAAACACAGACACTCTGGAATGGAGAGTGAAACACTGACACAAGAAATGGACAGGGAAACACAGAGACTCGTGAATGGAGAGCGAAACACAGACACTCAAGAATGGAGAGTGAAACACAGACACTCTAGAATGGAGAGTGAAACACAGACACTCTAGAATGGAGAGTGAAACACAGACGCTCGGGAAAGGAAAGAGAAACACAGACACTCTGGAATGGAGAGTGAAACACAGGCGCCCTGGAAAGGAGAGAGAAACACTGACACTCTAGAATGGAGAGTGAAACACAGAGACTCTGAAATTGAGAGTGAATCACAGGTGCTCGGGAAAGGAGAGAGAAACACAGACACTCTGGAATGGAGAGTGAAACACAGACGCTCGGGAAAGGAGGGTGAAACACAGACACTCGGGAGTGGAGAGAGAAACACAGATTTGGGAATGGAGAGTGAAACACAGACACTCGGGAATGGAGAGAGAAACACAGACACTCGGGAATGGAGAGAGAAACACAGATTTGGGAATGGAGAGAGAAACACAGACACTCCAGAATGGAGAGTGAAACACAGACACTGTGGAATGGAGAGTGAAACACAGACACTCGGGAATGGAGAGAGAAACACAGATTTGGGAATGGAGAATGAAACACAGACATTCGGGAATGGAGAGAGAAACACAGATTTGGGAATGGAGAGTGAAACACAGACATTCGGGAATAGAGAGACAAGCACAAAGACTCGGGAATGGAGAGTGAAACACAGACACTCCGGAATGGAGAGAGAAACACAGACACTCGGGAACGGAGAGTGAAACACAGACACTCGGGAATGGAGAGATAAACGCAGACACTCAGGGATGGAGAGGGAAACACAGACACTCTGGAATGGAGAAACACAGACACCCTGGAATGGAGAGTGAAACATAGACACTGGGGAATGGAAAGTGAAACACAGACACTCTAGAATGGAGAGAGAAACACAGACACTCGGAAATGGAGAGAGAAACACAGACACTCTGGAATGGAGAGTGAAACACAGACACTCCGGAATGGATAGAGAAACACAGACACTCGGGAACGGAGTGTGAAACACAGACACTCGGGAATGGAGAGATGAACACAGACACTCTGGAATGGAGAGTGAAACACAGAACTCTGGAATGGAGAGAGAAACAGAGACACCCTGGAATGGAGAGTGAAACACAGACACTGGGGAATTGAGAGTGATACACAGACACTCTGGAACGGAGAGAGGAACACAGACACTCGGGAATGGGGAGAGAAACACAGGCACTCGGGAATGGAGAGTGAAACACAGACACTCTGAAATGGCGAGAGAACCACAGACACTCTGGAATGGAGAGTGAAACACTGACACAAGAAATGGACAGGGAAACACAGAGACTCGTGAATGGAGAGCGAAACACAGACACTCAAGAATGGAGAGTGAAACACAGACACTCTAGAATGGAGAGTGAAACACAGACACTCTAGAATGGAGAGTGAAACACAGACGCTCGGGAAAGGAGAGAGAAACACAGACACTCTGGAATGGAGAGTGAAACACAGACGCCCTGGAAAGGAGAGAGAAACACTGACACTCTAGAATGGAGAGTGAAACACAGAGACTCTGAAATGGAGAGTGAATCACAGACGCTCGGGAAAGGAGAGAGAAACACAGACACTCGGGAATACAGCGTGAAACACAGACACTCGAAAATGGAGAGTGAAACGCAGATACTCTGGAATGGAGAGTGTAACACAGACACTCTGGAATGGAGAGTGAAACACAGACACTCGGAAATGGAGAGAGAAACACAGACACTCGTGAATGGAGAGCGAAACACAGACACTCTAGAATGGAGAGTGAAACACAGACACTGGAGAATGGAGAATGAAGCACAGACATTCTGGAATGGAGAGTGAAACACAGACATTGGAGAATGGAGAGTGAAACACAGACACTCTGGAATGGACAGAGAAACACAGACACTCTGGAATGGAGAGTGAAACACAGACACTCTGGAATGCAGAGTGAAACACAGACACTCGGGAATGGAGAGAGAACCACAGACACTCGGGAATGGAGAATGAAACACAGACACTTCGAAATGGAGAGAGAACCACAGACACTCTGGAATGGAGAGAGAAACACAGACACTCTGGAATGGAGAGTGAAACACAGACGCTCGGGAATGGAGAGAGAAACACAGACACTCTGGAATGGACAGAGAAACACAGACATTCCAGAATGGAGAGTGAAACGCTGACACTCTGGAATGGAGAGTGGATCACAGACGCTCGGGAAAGGAGAGAGAAACACAGACACTCTGGAATGGGGTGTGAAACACAGACACTCTGGAATACAGGGTGAAACACAGACACTCGAAATTGGAGAGTGAAACACAGATACTCGGGAATGGAGAGTGAAACACAGACACTCGGGAATGGAGAGTCAAACACAGACACTCTGGAATAGAGAGTGAAACACAGACACTCTGGAATGGAGAGTGAAACACAGACACAAAAAATGGACAGGGAAACACAGAGACTCGTGAATGGAGAGCGAAACACAGACGCTCTGGAAAGGAGAGAGAAACACAGACACTCAAGAATGGAGAGTGAAACACAGACACTCCGGAATGGAGAGTGAAACACAGACACTAGAAATGGACAGAGAAACAAAGAAACTCGTGAATGGAGAGCGAAACACAGACACTCGGGATGGAGAGAGAAACACAGAAACTAGAAATGGATAGGGAAACACAGAGTCTCTGGAATGGAGAGTGAAACACAGACGCTCTGGAAAGGAGAGAGAAACACAGACACTCAAGAATGGAGAGTGAAACACAGAGACTCTGAAATGGAGAGTGAATCACAGACGCTCGGGAAAGGAGAGAGAAACACAGACACTCTGGAATGGAGAGTGAAACACAGACACACGGGAAAGGAGGGGGAAACACAACACTCTGGAATGGAGAGTGAAACACAGACGCTTGGGAAAGGAAAGAGAAACACAGACACTATGGAATGGACAGAGAAACACAGACATTCCAGAATGGAGAGTGAAACGCAAACACTCTGGAATGGAGAGTGAAACACAGACGCTCGGGAAGGGAGAGAGAAACACAGACACTCTGGAATGGGGAGTCAAATACAGACACTCTGGAATACAGGGTGAAACACAGACACTCGAAATTGGAGAGTGAAACACAGACACTCGGGAATGGAGAGTGAAACACAGACACTCTGGAATGGAGAGTGAAACACAGACACTCTGGAATGGAGAGTGAAACACTGACACAAGAAATGGACAGGGAAACACAGAGACTCGTGAATGGAGAGCGAAACACAGACACTCAAGAATGGAGAGTGAAACACAGACACTCTAGAATGGAGAGTGAAACACAGACACTCTAGAATGGAGAGTGAAACACAGACGCTCGGGAAAGGAAAGAGAAACACAGACACTCTGGAATGGAGAGTGAAACACAGGCGCCCTGGAAAGGAGAGAGAAACACTGACACTCTAGAATGGAGAGTGAAACACAGAGACTCTGAAATTGAGAGTGAATCACAGGTGCTCGGGAAAGGAGAGAGAAACACAGACACTCTGGAATGGAGAGTGAAACACAGACGCTCGGGAAAGGAGGGTGAAACACAGACACTCGGGAGTGGAGAGAGAAACACAGATTTGGGAATGGAGAGTGAAACACAGACACTCGGGAATGGAGAGAGAAACACAGACACTCGGGAATGGAGAGAGAAACACAGATTTGGGAATGGAGAGAGAAACACAGACACTCCAGAATGGAGAGTGAAACACAGACACTGTGGAATGGAGAGTGAAACACAGACACTCGGGAATGGAGAGAGAAACACAGATTTGGGAATGGAGAATGAAACACAGACATTCGGGAATGGAGAGAGAAACACAGATTTGGGAATGGAGAGTGAAACACAGACATTCGGGAATAGAGAGACAAGCACAAAGACTCGGGAATGGAGAGTGAAACACAGACACTCCGGAATGGAGAGAGAAACACAGACACTCGGGAACGGAGAGTGAAACACAGACACTCGGGAATGGAGAGATAAACGCAGACACTCAGGGATGGAGAGGGAAACACAGACACTCTGGAATGGAGAAACACAGACACCCTGGAATGGAGAGTGAAACACAGACACTGGGGAATGGAAAGTGAAACACAGACACTCTAGAATGGAGAGAGAAACACAGACACTCGGAAATGGAGAGAGAAACACAGACACTCTGGAATGGAGAGTGAAACACAGACACTCCGGAATGGATAGAGAAACACAGACACTCGGGAACGGAGTGTGAAACACAGACACTCGGGAATGGAGAGATGAACACAGACACTCTGGAATGGAGAGTGAAACACAGAACTCTGGAATGGAGAGAGAAACAGAGACACCCTGGAATGGAGAGTGAAACACAGACACTGGGGAATTGAGAGTGATACACAGACACTCTGGAACGGAGAGAGGAACACAGACACTCGGGAATGGGGAGAGAAACACAGGCACTCGGGAATGGAGAGTGAAACACAGACACTCTGAAATGGCGAGAGAACCACAGACACTCTGGAATGGAGAGTGAAACACTGACACAAGAAATGGACAGGGAAACACAGAGACTCGTGAATGGAGAGCGAAACACAGACACTCAAGAATGGAGAGTGAAACACAGACGCTCGGGAAAGGAGAGAGAAACACAGACACTCTGGAATGGAGAGTGAAACACAGACGCCCTGGAAAGGAGAGAGAAACACTGACACTCTAGAATGGAGAGTGAAACACAGAGACTCTGAAATGGAGAGTGAATCACAGACGCTCGGGAAAGGAGAGAGAAACACAGACACTCGGGAATACAGCGTGAAACACAGACACTCGAAAATGGAGAGTGAAACCCAGATACTCTGGAATGGAGAGTGTAACACATACACTCGAGTATGGAGAGTGAAACACAGACACTCTGGAATGGAGAGTGAAACACAGACACTCGGAAATGGAGAGAGAAACACAGACACTCGTGAATGGAGAGCGAAACACAGACACTCTAGAATGGAGAGTGAAACACAGACACTGGAGAATGGAGAATGAAGCACAGACATTCTGGAATGGAGAGTGAAACACAGACATTGGAGAATGGAGAGTGAAACACAGACACTCTGGAATGGACAGAGAAACACAGACACTCTGGAATGGAGAGTGAAACACAGACACTCTGGAATGGAGAGTGGATCACAGACGCTCGGGAAAGGAGAGAGAAACACAGACACTCTGGAATGGGGTGTGAAACACAGACACTCTGGAATACAGGGTGAAACACAGACACTCGAAATTGGAGAGTGAAACACAGATACTCGGGAATGGAGAGTGAAACACAGACACTCGGGAATGGAGAGTCAAACACAGACACTCTGGAATAGAGAGTGAAACACAGACACTCTGGAATGGAGAGTGAAACACAGACACAAAAAATGGACAGGGAAACACAGAGACTCGTGAATGGAGAGCGAAACACAGACGCTCTGGAAAGGAGAGAGAAACACAGACACTCAAGAATGGAGAGTGAAACACAGACACTCCGGAATGGAGAGTGAAACACAGACACTAGAAATGGACAGAGAAACAAAGAAACTCGTGAATGGAGAGCGAAACACAGACACTCGGGATGGAGAGAGAAACACAGAAACTAGAAATGGATAGGGAAACACAGAGTCTCTGGAATGGAGAGTGAAACACAGACGCTCTGGAAAGGAGAGAGAAACACAGACACTCAAGAATGGAGAGTGAAACACAGAGACTCTGAAATGGAGAGTGAATCACAGACGCTCGGGAAAGGAGAGAGAAACACAGACACTCTGGAATGGAGAGTGAAACACAGACACACGGGAAAGGAGGGGGAAACACAACACTCTGGAATGGAGAGTGAAACACAGACGCTTGGGAAAGGAAAGAGAAACACAGACACTATGGAATGGACAGAGAAACACAGACATTCCAGAATGGAGAGTGAAACGCAAACACTCTGGAATGGAGAGTGAAACACAGACGCTCGGGAAGGGAGAGAGAAACACAGACACTCTGGAATGGGGAGTCAAATACAGACACTCTGGAATACAGGGTGAAACACAGACACTCGAAATTGGAGAGTGAAACACAGACACTCGGGAATGGAGAGTGAAACACAGACACTCTGGAATGGAGAGTGAAACACAGACACTCTGGAATGGAGAGTGAAACACTGACACAAGAAATGGACAGGGAAACACAGAGACTCGTGAATGGAGAGCGAAACACAGACACTCAAGAATGGAGAGTGAAACACAGACACTCTAGAATGGAGAGTGAAACACAGACACTCTAGAATGGAGAGTGAAACACAGACGCTCGGGAAAGGAAAGAGAAACACAGACACTCTGGAATGGAGAGTGAAACACAGGCGCCCTGGAAAGGAGAGAGAAACACTGACACTCTAGAATGGAGAGTGAAACACAGAGACTCTGAAATTGAGAGTGAATCACAGGTGCTCGGGAAAGGAGAGAGAAACACAGACACTCTGGAATGGAGAGTGAAACACAGACGCTCGGGAAAGGAGGGTGAAACACAGACACTCGGGAGTGGAGAGAGAAACACAGATTTGGGAATGGAGAGTGAAACACAGACACTCGGGAATGGAGAGAGAAACACAGACACTCGGGAATGGAGAGAGAAACACAGATTTGGGAATGGAGAGAGAAACACAGACACTCCAGAATGGAGAGTGAAACACAGACACTGTGGAATGGAGAGTGAAACACAGACACTCGGGAATGGAGAGAGAAACACAGATTTGGGAATGGAGAATGAAACACAGACATTCGGGAATGGAGAGAGAAACACAGATTTGGGAATGGAGAGTGAAACACAGACATTCGGGAATAGAGAGACAAGCACAAAGACTCGGGAATGGAGAGTGAAACACAGACACTCCGGAATGGAGAGAGAAACACAGACACTCGGGAACGGAGAGTGAAACACAGACACTCGGGAATGGAGAGATAAACGCAGACACTCAGGGATGGAGAGGGAAACACAGACACTCTGGAATGGAGAAACACAGACACCCTGGAATGGAGAGTGAAACACAGACACTGGGGAATGGAAAGTGAAACACAGACACTCTAGAATGGAGAGAGAAACACAGACACTCGGAAATGGAGAGAGAAACACAGACACTCTGGAATGGAGAGTGAAACACAGACACTCCGGAATGGATAGAGAAACACAGACACTCGGGAACGGAGTGTGAAACACAGACACTCGGGAATGGAGAGATGAACACAGACACTCTGGAATGGAGAGTGAAACACAGAACTCTGGAATGGAGAGAGAAACAGAGACACCCTGGAATGGAGAGTGAAACACAGACACTGGGGAATTGAGAGTGATACACAGACACTCTGGAACGGAGAGAGGAACACAGACACTCGGGAATGGGGAGAGAAACACAGGCACTCGGGAATGGAGAGTGAAACACAGACACTCTGAAATGGCGAGAGAACCACAGACACTCTGGAATGGAGAGTGAAACACTGACACAAGAAATGGACAGGGAAACACAGAGACTCGTGAATGGAGAGCGAAACACAGACACTCAAGAATGGAGAGTGAAACACAGACACTCTAGAATGGAGAGTGAAACACAGACACTCTAGAATGGAGAGTGAAACACAGACGCTCGGGAAAGGAGAGAGAAACACAGACACTCTGGAATGGAGAGTGAAACACAGACGCCCTGGAAAGGAGAGAGAAACACAGACACTCTAGAATGGAGAGTGAAACACAGAGACTCTGAAATGGAGAGTGAATCACAGACGCTCGGGAAAGGAGAGAGAAACACAGACACTCGGGAATACAGCGTGAAACACAGACACTCGAAAATGGAGAGTGAAACCCAGATACTCTGGAATGGAGAGTGTAACACATACACTCGAGTATGGAGAGTGAAACACAGACACTCTGGAATGGAGAGTGAAACACAGACACTCGGAAATGGAGAGAGAAACACAGACACTCGTGAATGGAGAGCGAAACACAGACACTCTAGAATGGAGAGTGAAACACAGACACTGGAGAATGGAGAATGAAGCACAGACATTCTGGAATGGAGAGTGAAACACAGACATTGGAGAATGGAGAGTGAAACACAGACACTCTGGAATGGACAGAGAAACACAGACACTCTGGAATGGACAGTGAAACACAGACACTCTGGAATGCAGAGTGAAACACAGACACTCGGGAATGGAGAGAGAACCACAGACACTCGGGAATGGAGAATGAAACACAGACACTCGGAAATGGAGAGAGAACCACAGACACTCTGGAATGGAGAGAGAAACACAGACACTCTGGAATGGAGAGTGAAACACAGACGCTCGGGAATGGAGAGAGAAACACAGACACTCTGGAATGGACAGAGAAACACAGACATTCCAGAATGGAGAGTGAAACGCTGACACTCGGGAATGGAGAGTGAAACACAGACGCTCGGGAAAGGAGAGAGAAACACAGACACTCTGGAATGGGGTGTGAAACACAGACACTCTGGAATACAGGGTGAAACACAGACACTCGAAATTGGAGAGTGAAACACAGACACTCGGGAATGGAGAGTGAAACACAGACACTCGGGAATGGAGAGTCAAACACAGACACTCTGGAATAGAGAGTGAAAAACAGACACTCTGGAATGGAGAGTGAAACACAGACACAAAAAATGGACAGGGAAACACAGAGACTCGTGAATGGAGAGCGAAACACAGACGCTCTGGAAAGGAGAGAGAAACACAGACACTCAAGAATGGAGAGTGAAACACAGACACTCCGGAATGGAGAGTGAAACACAGACACTAGAAATGGACAGAGAAACAAAGAAACTCGTGAATGGAGAGCGAAACACAGACACTCGGGATGGAGAGAGAAACACAGAAACTAGAAATGGATAGGGAAACACAGAGACTCTGGAATGGAGAGTGAAACACAGACGCTCTGGAAAGGAGAGAGAAACACAGACACTCAAGAATGGAGAGTGAAACACAGAGACTCTGAAATGGAGAGTGAATCACAGACGCTCGGGAAAGGAGAGAGAAACACAGACACTCTGGAATGGAGAGTGAAACACAGACACACGGGAAAGGAGGGGGAAACACAACACTCTGGAATGGAGAGTGAAACACAGACGCTTGGGAAAGGAAAGAGAAACACAGACACTATGGAATGGACAGAGAAACACAGACATTCCAGAATGGAGAGTGAAACGCAAACACTCTGGAATGGAGAGTGAAACACAGACGCTCGGGAAGGGAGAGAGAAACACAGACACTCTGGAATGGGGAGTCAAATACAGACACTCTGGAATACAGGGTGAAACACAGACACTCGAAATTGGAGAGTGAAACACAGACACTCGGGAATGGAGAGTGAAACACAGACACTCGGGAATGGAGAGTGAAACACAGACACTCTGGAATGGAGAGTGAAACACAGACACAAGAAATGGACAGGGTAACACAGAGACTCGTGAATGCAGAGCGAAACATAGACACTCAAGAATGGAGAGTGAAACACAGACACTCTAGAATGGAGAGTGAAACACAGACACTCTAGAATGGAGAGTGAAACACAGACGCTCGGGAAGGGAGAGAGAAACACATACACTCTGGAATGGAGAGTGAAACACAGACGCTCTGGAAAGGAGAGAGAAACACAGACACTCTAGAATGGAGAGTGAAACACAGAGACTCTGAAATGGAGAGTGAATCACAGATGCTCGGGAAAGGAGAGAGAAACACAGACACTCTGGAATGGAGAGTGAAACACAGGCGCACGGGAAAGGAGAGAGAAACACAACACTCTGGAATGGACAGAGAAACACAAACATTCCAGAATGGAGAGTGAAACACAGACACTCCGGAATACAGCATGAAACACAGACACTCGAAAATGGAGAGTGAAACACAGACACTCTGGAATGGAGAATGAAACACAGATACTCGGGAATGGAGAGTGAAACACAGACACTCTGGAAAGGAGAGTGAAACACAGAGACTCGTGAATGGAGAGCGAAACACAGACACGCTAGAATGGAGAGCGAAACACAGACACGCTAGAATGGAGAGTGAAACACAGACACTCTGGAATGGAGAGTGAAACACAGACACTCGGGAATGGAGAGTGTGACACAGACACTCGGGAATGGAGAGAAAGACACAGACACTCGGGAAAGGAGAGAGAAACACAGACACTCTGGAATGGAGAGTGAAAAACAGACGCTCGGGAAAGGAGAGATAAACACAGACACTCTGGAATGGAGAGTGGAACACAGACGCTCGGGAAAGGAGACAGAAACTCAGACACTCTGGAATGGACAGAGAAACACAGACATTTCAGAATGGAGAGTGAAACACAGACACTCGGGATGGAGAGTGAAACACAGACACTCGGGAACACAGCGTGAAGCACAGACACTCGAAAATGGAGAGTGAAACACAGAGACTCGGGAATGGAGAGGGAAACACAGACACTCGGGAATGGAGAGAGAATCACAGACACTCGGAAATTGAGGGTGAAGCACAGACACTCTGGAATGGAGAGTGAAACACAGACACTAGAAATGGACAGAGAAACACAGAGACTCGGGAATGGAGAGTGAAACACAGACACTCGGGAATGGAGAGTGTAACACAAACACTCGGGAATGGATAGTGAAACACAGACACTCCGGAATATAGAGTGAAACACAGACACTCGGGAATGGAGAGTGAAACACAGACACTCTGGAATGGAGAGTATAACACAGACACTCGGGAATGGAGAGCGAAACACAGACACGCTGGAATGGAGAGTGAAACACAGACACTCGGGAATGGAGAGTGTAACACGGACACTCGGGAATGGAGAGTGAAACACAGACACCGGGAATGGAGAGTGAAACACAGACACTCGGAAATGGAGAGAGGAACACAGGCACTCGGAAATGGAGAGAGAAACACAGGCACACAGGAATGGAGATTGAAACACAGAGACTTGGGTAGGAGAGAGAAACACGCTGTGAAATGGAGAGTGAAACACAGACACTGGAGAATGGAGAGTGAAGCACAGACACTCTAGAATGGAGAGTGAAACACAGACATTCTAGAATGGAGAGTGAAACACAGACGCTCGGGAAAGGAGAGAGAAACACAGACACTCTGGAATGGAGAGTGAAACACAGACGCTCGGGAAACGAGAGAGAAACACAGACACTCTGGAATGGAGAGTGAAACACAGACCCTCGGGAAAGCAGAGAGAAACACAGACACTCTGGAATGGACAGAGAAACACAGACATTCCAGAATGGAGAGTGAAACACAGACACTCGGGAACACAGCGTGAAGCACAGACACTCGAAAATGGAGAGTGAAACACAGACACTCGGGAATGGAGAGTGAAACACAGACACATGGGAATGGAGAGTGAAACACAGAGACTCGGGAATGGAGAGGGAAACACAGACACTCGGGAATGGAGAGTGAAACACAGACACATGGGAATGGAGAGTGAAACACAGAGACTCGGGAATGGAGAGTGAAACACAGACACTCGGGAATGGAGAGTGAAACACCGACACTCGGGAATGGAGAGTGAAACACAGACACTCCGGAATGGAGAGTGAAACACAGACACTAGAAATGGACAGAGAAACAAAGAAACTCGTGAATGGAGAGCGAAACACAGACACTCGGGATGGAGAGAGAAACACAGACACTAGAAATGGATAGGGAAACACAGAGACTCGTGAATTGAGAGCGAAACACAGACACGCTAGAATGGAGAGAGAAACAAAGACACTCTGGAATGGAGAGTGAATCACAGATGCTCGGGAAAGGAGAGAGAAACACAGACACTCTGGAATGGAGAGTAAAACACAGACGCACGGGAAAGGAGAGAGAAACACAACACTCTGGAATGGACAGAGAAACACAAACATTCCAGAATGGAGAGTGAAACACAGACACCTGGGAATACAGCATGAAAGACAGACACTCGAAAATGGAGAGTGAAACACAGACACTCTGTAATGGAGAGTGAATCACAGATACTCGGGAATGGAGAGTGAAACACAGACACTCGGGAATGGAGAGTGAAACACAGACACTCGGGAATGGAGAGTGAAACACAGACACTCTGGAATGGAGAGTGAAACACAGACACTCGGGAATGGAGAGTGAAACACAGACACGCTGGAATGGAGAGCGAAACACAGACACTCGGGATGGAGAGAGAAACACAGACACTAGAAATGGATAGGGAAACACAGAGACTCGTGAATGGAGAGCGAAACACAGACACGCTAGAATGGAGAGTGAAACACAGACACTCTGGAATGGAGAATGAAACACAGATACTCGGGAATGGAGAGCGAAACACAGACACTCTGGAATGGAGAGTGAAACACAGAGACTCGTGAATGGAGAGCGAAACACAGACACGCTAGAATGGAGAGTGAAACACAGACACTCTGGAATGGAGAGTGAAACACAGACACTCGTGAATGGAGAGTGTGACACAGACACTCGGGAATGGAGAGAAAGACACAGACACTCGGGAAAGGAGAGAGAAACACAGACACTCTGGAATGGAGAGTGAAAAACAGACGCTCGGGAAAGGAGAGAGAAACACAGACACTCTGGAATGGAGAGTGGAACACAGACGCTCGGGAAAGGAGACAGAAACTCAGACACTCTGGAATGGACAGAGAAACACAGACATTCCAGAATGGAGAGTGAAACACAGACACTCGGGAATGGAGAGTGAAACACAGACACTCGGGAACACAGCGTGAAGCACAGACACTCGAAAATGGAGAGTGAAACACAGACACTCGGGAATGGAGAGTGAAACACAGACACATGGGAATGGAGGGTGAAACACAGAGACTCGGGAATGGAGAGGGAAACACAGACACTCGGGAATGGAGAGAGAATCACAGACACTCGGAAATTGAGGGTGAAGCACAGACACTCTGGAATGGAGAGTGAAACACAGACACTAGAAATGGACAGAGAAACACAGAGACTCGGGAATGGAGAGTGAAACACAGACACTCGGGAATGGAGAGTGTAACACAAACACTAGGGAATGGATAGTGAAACACAGACACTCCGGAATATAGAGTGAAACACAGACACTCGGGAATGGAGAGCGAAACACAGACACGCTAGAATGGAGAGTGAAACACAGACACTCGGGAATGGAGAGTGTAACACGGACACTCGGGAATGGAGAGTGAAACACAGACACCGGGAATGGAGAGTGAAACACAGACACTCGGAAATGGAGAGAGGAACACAGGCACTCGGAAATGGAGAGAGAAACACAGGCACACAGGAATGGAGATTGAAACACAGACACTTGGGTAGGAGAGAGAAACACGCTGTGGAATGGAGAGTGAAACACAGACACTGGAGAATGGAGAGTGAAGCACAGACACACTGGAATGGAGAGTGTAACACAAACAGTCGGGAATGGAGAGTGAAACACAGACACTCTGGAATGGAGAGTGAAAAACAGACGCTCGGGAAAGGAGAGAGAAACACAGACACTCTGGAATGGAGAGTGAAACACAGACGCTCGGGAAAGGAGAGAGAAACACAGACACTCTGGAATGGACAGAGAAACACAGACATTCCAGAATGGAGAGTGAATCACAAACACTCGGGAACACAGCGTGAAGCACAGACACTCGAAAATGGAGAGTGAAACACAGACACTCGGGAATGGAGAGTGAAACACAGACACATGGGAATGGAGAGTGAAACACAGAGACTCGGGAACGGAGAGGGAAACACAGACACTCGGGAATGGAGAGTGAAACACAGACACATGGGAATGGAGAGTGAAACACAGAGACTCGGGAATGGAGAGAGAAACACAGACACTCGGGAATGGAGAGTGATACAAAGATACTCGGGAATGGAGAGAGAATCACAGACACTCGGGATTGGAGAGTGAAACACAGACACTCTGGAATGGAGAGTGAAACACAGACACTCGGCAATGGAGAGTGAAACACAGACACTCGG
Organism: Scyliorhinus torazame; assembly: GCF_047496885.1. NCBI lineage: Eukaryota > Metazoa > Chordata > Chondrichthyes > Carcharhiniformes > Scyliorhinidae > Scyliorhinus > Scyliorhinus torazame. The sequence continues at coordinate 207,736,674 of NC_092715.1, forward strand.
GAATGGAGAGTGAAACACAGACACTCGGGAATGGAGAGTGACACACAGACACTCTAGAATGGAGGGTGAAACACAGACACTCGGGAATGGAGAGTGTAACACAGACACTCGGGAATGGAGAGTGAAACACAGACACTCGGGAATGGAGAGTGAAACACAGACACTCGGGAATGGAGAGTGTAACACAGACACTCGGGAATGGAGAGTGAAACACAGACACCGGGAATGGAGAGTGAAACACAGACACTCGGAAATGGAGAGAGAAACACAGGCACTCGGAAATGGAGAGAGATACACAGGCACACAGGAATGGAGAGTGAAACACAGACACTTGGGTAGGAGAGAGAAACACACTGTGGAATGGAGAGTGAAACACAGACACTGGAGAATGGAGAGTGAAGCACAGACACTCTGGAATGGAGAGTGAAACACAGACGCTGGGGAATGGAGAGAGAAACACAGACACTCGGAAATGGAGAGAGAAACACAGGCACTCGGAAATGGAGAGAGATACACAGGCACACAGGAATGGAGAGTGAAACACAGACACTTGGGTAGGAGAGAGAAACACACTGTGGAATGGAGAGTGAAACACAGACACTGGAGAATGGAGAGTGAAGCACAGACACACAGGAATGGAGAGTGAAACACAGACACTTGGGTAGGAGAGAGAAACACACTGTGGAATGGAGAGTGACACACAGACACTCTAGAATGGAGGGTGAAACACAGACACTCGGGAATGGAGAGTGTAACACAGACACTCGGGAATGGAGAGTGAAACACAGACACTCGGGAATGGAGAGTGAAACACAGACACTCGGGAATGGAGAGTGTAACACAGACACTCGGGAATGGAGAGTGAAACACAGACACCGGGAATGGAGAGTGAAACACAGACACTCGGAAATGGAGAGAGAAACACAGGCACTCGGAAATGGAGAGAGATACACAGGCACACAGGAATGGAGAGTGAAACACAGACACTTGGGTAGGAGAGAGAAACACACTGTGGAATGGAGAGTGAAACACAGACACTGGAGAATGGAGAGTGAAGCACAGACACTCTGGAATGGAGAGTGAAACACAGACACTCGGGAATGGAGAGTGAAACACAGACACTCTGGAATAGAGAGTGTAACACAGGCACTCGGGAATGGAGAGTGAAACACAGACACTCTGGAATGGAGAGTGAAACACAGACACTCGGGAATGGAGAGTGAAACACAGACACTCTGGAATGGAGAGTGAAACACAGACACTCGGGAATGGAGAGTGTAACACAGACACTCGGGAATGGAGAGTGAAACACAGACACTCTGGAATAGAGAGTGTAACACAGGCACTCGGGAATGGAGAGCGAAACACAGACACGCTAGAATGGAGAGTGAAACACAGACACTCGGCAATGGAGAGTGAAACACAGACACTCGGGAATGGAGAGTGAAACACAGACACTCTGGAATGGAGAGTGGAACACAGACACTCGGGAATGGAGAGTGAAACACAGACACGCTAGAATGGAGAGTGAAACACAGACACTCGGGAATGGAGAGTGTAACACAGACACTCGGGAATGGAGAGTGAAACACAGACACTCTGGAATGGAGAGTGTAACACAGACACTCGGGAATGGAGAGTGAAACACAGACACTCTGGAATGGAGAGTGTAACACAGACACTCTGGAATGGAGAGTGAAACACAGACACTCGGGAATGGAGAGTGAAACACAGACACTCGGGAATGGAGAGTGAATCACAGACACTCGGGAATGGAGAGCGAAACACAGACACGCTAGAATGGAGAGTGAAACACAGACACTCGGGAATGGAGAGTGTAACACAGACACTCGGGAATGGAGAGTGAAACACAGACACCGGGAATGGAGAGTGAAACACAGACACTTGGGTAGAAAAGAGAAACACACTGTGGAATGGAGAGTGAAACAGAGACACTGGAGAATGGAGCGTGAAACACAGAGACTCTGAAATGGAGAGTGAAACACAGACGCCCGGGAAAGGAGAGTGAAACACAGACACTCGGGAATACAGCGTGAAACACAGACACTCGAAAATGGAGAGTGAAACACAAATACTCGGGAATGGAGAGTGAAACACAGACACTCGGGATTGGAGAGTGATACACAGACACTCTGGAATGGAGAGAGAAAAACAGACATTCTGGAATGGAGAGAAAGACACAGAAACCATGGAATGGAGAGGGCAACAGGGACACTCGAAAATGGAGAGTGAAAGGCAGACACACTGGAATGGAGAATGAAACACAGACACTCGTGAATGGAGAGTGAAACACAGACACTCGCGAATGGAGAGTGAAACACAGACACTCTGGAATGGAGAGTGAAACACAGACAATCTAGAATGGAGAGTGAAACACATGCACTCTGGAATGGAGAGTGAAACACAGACACTAGAAATGGACAGAGAAACACAGAGACTCGTGAATGGAGAGCTAAACACAGACACGTTAAAATGGAGAGTGAAACACAGACACTCTGGAATGGAGAGTGAAACACAGACACTCGGGAATGGAGAGTGAAACACAGACACTCGTGAATGGAGAGCGAAACACAGACACGCTAGAATAGAGAGTGAAACACAGACACTCTGGAATGGAGAGAGAAACACAGACACTCGGGAATGGAGAGAGAAACACAGACACTCGTGAATGGAGAGCGAAACACAGACACGCTAGAATAGAGAGTGAAACACAGACACTCGGGAATGGAGAGGGAAACACAGACACTCGGAAATGGAGAGAGAACCATAGACACTCTGGAATGGAGAGAGAAACACAGACACTCTGGAATGAGAGAGAAACACAGACACTCGGGAATGGAGAGAGAAACACAGACACTCGTAAATGGAGAGAAAACCACAGACACTCTGGAATGGAGAGAGAAACACAGACACTCTGGAATGGACAGAGAAACACAGACAATCCAGAATGGAGAGTGAAACGCAGACACTCTGGAATGGAGAGTGAAACACAGACGCTCGGGAAAGGAGAGTGAAATACAGACACTCTGGAATACAGTGTGAAACACAGACACTCGAAAACGGAGAGTGAAACAGACACTCGGGAATGGAGAGTGAAACACAGACACTCGGGAATGGACAGTGAAACATAGACACTCTGGAATGGAGAGTGAAACACAGACACTCTGGAATGGAGAGTGAAACACAGACACAAGAAATGGACAGGGAAACACAGAGACTCGTGAATGGAGAGCGAAACACAGACACTCAAGAATGGAGGGTGAAACACAGACACTCTACAATGGAGAGTGAAACACAGACATTCTAGAATGGAGAGTGAAACACAGACGCTGGGGAATGGAGAGAGAAACACAGACACTCGGGAATGGAGAGAGAAACACAGACACTAGAAATGGATAGGGAAACACAGAGACTCGTGAATGGAGAGCGAAACATAGACACGTTAGAATGGAGAGTGAAACACAGACACTCTGAATGGAGAATGAAACACAGATACTCGGGAATGGAGGGTGAAACACAGACACTCTGGAATGGAGAGTGAAACACAGAGTCTCGTGAATGGAGAGCGAAACACAGACACGCTAGAATGGAGAGTGAAACACAGACACTCTGGAATGGAGAGTGAAACACAGACACTCTGGAATGGAGAGTGTGACACAGACACTTGGGAATGGAGAGAAAGACACAGACACTCGGGAAAGGAGAGAGAAACACAGAAACTCTGGAATGGAGAGTGAAACACAGACCCTCGGGAAAGGAGAGTGATACAAAGATACTCGGGAAAGGAGAGAGAAACACAGACACTCTGGAATGGACAGAGAAACACAGACATTCCAGAATGGAGAGTGAAACACAGACACATGGGAATGGAGAGTGAAACACAGACACTCTGGAATGGACAGAGAAACACAGAGACTCGGGAATGGAGAGCGAAACACAGACACGCTAGAATGGAGAGTGAAACACAGACACTCGGGAATGGAGAGTGAAACACAGACACTCGGGAATGGAGAGTGAAACACAGACACTCCGGAATGGAGAGTGAAACACAGACACTCGGGAATGGAGAGTGACACACAGACACTCGGGAATGGAGAGTGACACACAGACACTCTAGAATGGAGGGTGAAACACAGACACTCGGGAATGGAGAGTGTAACACAGACACTCGGGAATGGAGAGTGAAACACAGACACTCGGGAATGGAGAGTGAAACACAGACACTCGGGAATGGAGAGTGTAACACAGACACTCGGGAATGGAGAGTGAAACACAGACACCGGGAATGGAGAGTGAAACACAGACACTCGGAAATGGAGAGAGAAACACAGGCACTCGGAAATGGAGAGAGATACACAGGCACACAGGAATGGAGAGTGAAACACAGACACTTGGGTAGGAGAGAGAAACACACTGTGGAATGGAGAGTGAAACACAGACACTGGAGAATGGAGAGTGAAGCACAGACACTCTGGAATGGAGAGTGTAACACAAACAGTCGGGAATGGAGAGCGAAACACAGACACTCTGGAATGGAGAGTGAAACACAGACACTCGGGAATGGAGAGTGAAACACAGACACTCTGGAATGGAGAGTGAAACACAGACACTCGGGAATGGAGAGTGTAACACAGACACTCGGGAATGGAGAGTGAAACACAGACACTCTGGAATAGAGAGTGTAACACAGGCACTCGGGAATGGAGAGCGAAACACAGACACGCTAGAATGGAGAGTGAAACACAGACACTCGGGAATGGAGAGTGTAACACAGACACTCGGGAATGGAGAGTGAAACACAGACACCGGGAATGGAGAGTGAAACACAGACAATCGGAAATGGAGAGACAAACACAGGCACACAGGAATGGAGAGTAAAACACAGACACTTGGGTAGAAAAGAGAAACACACTGTGGAATGGAGAGTGAAACACAGACACTGGAGAATGGAGCGTGAAACACAGATACTCTAGACTGGAGAGTGAAACACAGAGACTCTGAAATGGAGAGTGAAACACAGACGCCCGGGAAAGGAGAGTGAAACACAGACACTCGGGAATACAGCGTGAAACACAGACACTCGAAAATGGAGAGTGAAACACAAATACTCGGGAATGGAGAGTGAAACACAGACACTCGGGAATGGAGAGTGATACACAGACACTCTGGAATGGAGAGAGAAAAACAGACACTCTGGAATGGAGAGAGAAACAGAGACACTCTAGAATGGAGAGAAAGACACAGAAACCATGGAATGGAGAGGGCAACAGGGACACTCGAAAATGGAGAGTGAAAGGCAGACACACTGGAATGGAGAATGAAACACAGACACTCGTGAATGGAGAGTGAAACACAGACACTCTGGAATGGAGAGTGAAACACAGACAATCTAGAATGGAAAGTGAAACACAGGCACTCTGGAATGGAGAGTGAAACACAGACACTAGAAATGCACAGAGAAACACAGAGACTCGTGAATGGAGAGCGAAACACAGACACGCTAAAATGGAGAGTGAAACACAGACACTCTGGAATGGAGAGTGAAACACAGACACTCGGGAATGGAGAGTGAAACACAGACACTCGTGAATGGAGAGCGAAACACAGACACGCTAGAATAGAGAGTGAAACACAGACACTCTGGAATGGAGAGAGAAACACAGACACTCGGGAATGGAGAGAGAAACAGAGACACTCTAGAATGGAGAGAAAGACACAGATACCATGGAATGGAGAGGGAAACACAGACACTCGGAAATGGAGAGAGAACCATAGACACTCTGGAATGAGAGAGAAACACAGACACTCTGGACTGGAGAGTGAAATAAAGACACTCTGGAATGGAGAGTGTAACACAGACACTTGTAAATGGAGAGAAAACCACAGACACTCTGGAATGGAGAGAGAAACACAGACACTCTGGAATGGAGAGTGAAACACAGACGCTCGGGAAAGGAGAGAGAAACACAGACACTCTGGAATGGACAGAGAAACACAGACAATCCAGAATGGAGAGTGAAACGCAGACACTCTGGAATGGAGAGTGAAACACAGACGCTCGGGAAAGGAGAGTGAAATACAGACACTCTGGAATACAGTGTGAAAGACAGACACTCGAAAACGGAGAGTGAAACAGACACTCGGGAATGGAGAGTGAAACACAGACACTCGGGAATTGATAGTGAAACATAGAGACTCTGGAATGGAGAGTGAAACACAGACACTCTGGAATGGAGAGTGAAACACAGACACAAGAAATGGATAGGGAAACACAGAGACTCGTGAATGGACAGCGAAACACAGACACTCAAGAATGGAGAGTGAAACACAGACACTCTAGAATGGAGAGTGAAACACATACACTCTAGAATGGAGAGTGAAACACAGACGCTCGGGAATGGAGAGAGAAACACAGACACTCGGGAATGGAGAGAGAAACACAGACACTCTGGAATGTGGAGTGAAACACAGAGGCACTGGAAAGGAGAGAGAAACACAGATACTCTAGACTTGAGAGTGAAACACAGAGACTCTGAAATGGAGAGTGAAACACAGACGCCCGGGAAAGGAGAGTGAAACACAGACACTCGGGAATACAGCGTGAAACACAGACACTCGAAAATGGAGAGTGAAACACAAATACTCGGGAATGGAGAGTGAAACACAGACACTCGGGAATGGAGAGTGAAACACAGACACTCTGGAATGGAGAGTGAAACAAAGACACTCTGGAATGGAGAGTGAAACACAGACTCTAGAAATGGAGAGAGAAACACAGACACTCTGGAATGGAGAGAGAAACACAGACCCTCTGGAATGGAGAGTGAAACACAAACACTCTGGAATGGAGAGAGCAACACAGACACTCGGGAATGGAGAGTGAAACACAGACACTCTGGAATGGAGAGTGAAACACAGACACTAGAAATGGACAGAGAAATACAGAGACTCGTGAATGGAGGGCGAAACACAGACTCGCTAGAATGGAGAGTGAAACACAGACACTCGGGAATGGAGAGTGAATCAAAGACACTCTGGAATGGAGAGTGAAACACAAACACTCTGGAATGTAGAGAGCAACACAGACACTCGGGAATGGAGAGTGTAACACAGACACGCTAGAATGGAGAGTGAAACACAGACACTCTGGAATGGAGAGTGTAACACAGACACTCGGGAATGGAGAGTGAAACACAGACACTCGGGAATGGAGAGCGAAACACAGACACGCTAGAATGGAGGGTGAAACACAGACACTCGGGAATAGAGAGTGAAACAGAGACACTCGGGAATGGAGAGTGAAACACAGACACTCTGGAATGGAGAGTGTAACACATACACTGGGGAATGGAGAGTGAAACACAGACACTCGTAAATAGAGAGAAAACCACAGACACTCTGGAATGGAGAGAGAAACACAGACACTCTGGAATGGAGTGTGAAACACAGACGCTCGGGAAAGGAGAGAGAAACACAGACACTCTGGAATGGACAGAGAAACACAGACATTCCAGAATGGAGAGTGAAACGCAGACACTCTGGAATGGAGAGTGAAACACAGACGCTCGGGAAAGGAGAGTGAAATACAGACACTCTGGAATACAGTGTGAAACACAGACACTCGAAAACGGAGAGTGAAACAGACACTCGGGAATGGAGAGTGAAACACAGACACTCGGGAATGGAGAGTGAAACACAGACACTCTGGAATGGAGAGTGAAACACAGACACTCTGGAATGGAGAGTGAAACACAGACACTCTGGAATGGAGAGTGAAACACAGACACAAGAAATCGACAGGGAAACACAGAGACTCGTGAATGGAGAGCGAAACACAGACACTCAAGAATGGAGAGTGAAACACAGTCACGCTAGAATGGAGAGTGAAACACAGAGGCTCTGGAATGGAGAGTGAAACACAGAGGCTCTGGAAAGGAGAGAGAAACACAGATACTCTAGACTGGAGAGTGAAACACAGAGACTCTGAAATGGCGAGTGAAACACAGACGCACGGGAAAGGAGAGTGAAACACAGACACTCGGGAATACAGCGTGAAACACAGACACTCGAAAATGGAGAGTGAAGCACAGACACTCTGTAATGGAGAGTGAAACACAAATACTCGGAAATGGAGAGTGAAACACAGACACTCTGGAATGGAGAGTGAAACAAAGACACTCTGGAATGGGGAGTGAAACACAGACTCTAGAAATGGACAGAGAAAGAAAGAAACTCGTGAATGGAGAGCGAAACACAGACACTCGGGATGGTGAGAGAAACACAGACACTAGAAATGGATAGGGAAACACAGAGACTCGTGAATGGAGAGTGAAACACAGACACTCTGGAATGGAGAGTGAAACACAGACACTCTGGAATGGAGAGTGAAACACAGACACGAGAAATGGACAGAGAACCACAGAGACTCGTGAATGGAGAGCGAAACACAGACACGCTAAAATGGAGAGTGAAACACAGACACTCTGGAATGGAGAGTGAAACACAGACCCTCGAGAATGGAGAGTGAAACACAGACACTCGTGAATGGAGAGCGAAACACAGACACGCTAGAATAGAGAGTGAAACACAGACACTCTGGAATGGAGAGAGAAACATAGGAACTCGGGAATGGAGAGAGAAACAGAGACACTCTGGAATGGAGAGAAAGACACCGACACCATGGAATGGAGAGAGAAACACAGACACTCGGAAATGGAGAGAGAAACACAGACACTCTGGAATGGGGAGTGAAACACAGACACTCTGAAATGGAGAGTGAAACACAGACGCCCGGGAATGGAGAGTGAAACACAGACACTCGGGAATGGAGAGTGAAACACAGACACTCGAAAATGGAGAGTGAAACACAGACACTCGGGAATGGAGAGTGAAACACAGACACTCTGAAATGGAGAGTGAAACACAGACGCCCGGGAATGGAGAGTGAAACACAGACACTCGGGAATGGAGAGTGAAACACAGACACTCGAAAACGGAGAGTGAAACACAGACACTCTGGAATGGAGAGTGAAACAAAGACACTCGGGAATGAAGAGCGAAACACAGACACTCTGGAATGGAGAGAGAAACACAGACACTCTGGAATGGAGAGAGAAACACAGACACTCGGGAATGGAGAGTGAAACACAGACACTCGGGAATGGAGAGCGAAACACAGACACTCTGGAATGGAGAGTGAAAAACAGACACTCGGGAATGGAGAGAGAAACACAGACACTCTGGAATGGAGAGAGAAACACAGACACTCGGGAATGGAGAGTGAAACACAGACACTCGGGAATGGAGAGTGTAAAACAGACACTCGGGAATGGAGAATGAAACACAGACACTCTGGAATGGAGAGTGAAACACAAACACTCTGGAATGGAGAGAGAAACACAGACACTCTGGAATGGAGAGAGAAACACAGACACTCGGGAATGGAGAGTGAAACACAGACACTCGGGAATGGAGAGTGTAAAACAGACACTCGGGAATGGAGAATGAAACACAGACACTCGGGAATGGAGAGCGAAACACAGACACGCTAGAATGGAGAGTGAAACACAGACACTCGGGAATGGAGAGTGAAACACAGACACTCGGGAATGGAGAGAGAAACACAGAGACTCGTGAATGGAGAGCGAAACACAGACACGCTAGAATGGAGAGTGAAACACAGACACTCGGGAATGGAGAGTGCAACACAGACACTCAGGAATGGAGAGTGAAACACAAACACTCTGGGATGTAGAGAGCAACACAGGCACTCGGGAATGGAGAGTGTAACACAGACACGCTAGAATGGAGAGTGAAACACAGACACTCTGGAATGGAGAGTGAAAGACAGACACTCGGGAATGGAGAGTGAAACACAGACACACGGGAATGGAGAGTGCAACACAGACACTCAGGAATGGAGAGTGAAACACAAACACTCTGGGATGTAGAGAGCAACACAGGCACTCGGGAATGGAGAGTGTAACACAGACACGCTAGAATGGAGAGTGAAACACAGACACTCTGGAATGGAGAGTGAAAGACAGACACTCGGGAATGGAGAGTGAAACACAGACACACGGGAATGGAGAGTGTAACACAGACACTCGGGAATGGAGAGTGAAACACAGACACTCTGGAATGGAGTGTGTAACACAGACACTCGGGAATGGAGAGCGAAACACAGATACGCTATAATGGAGAGTGAAACACAGACACTCGGGAATGGAGAGTGAAACACAGACACTCGGGAATGGAGAGTGAAACACAGACACTCTGGAATGGAGAGTGTAACAGATACACTCGGGAATGGAGAGTGAAACACAGACACTCGTAAATAGAGAGAAAACCACAGACACTCTGGAATGGAGAGAGAAACACAGACAGTCTGGAATGGAGTGTGAAACACAGACGCTCCGGAAAGGAGAGAGAAACAGACACTCTGGAATGGACAGAGAAAGACAGACATTCCAGAATAGAGAGTGAAACGCAAACACTCTGGAATGGAGAGTGAAACACAGACGCTCGGGAAAGGAGAGTGAAATACAGACACTCTGGAATACAGTGTGAAACACAGACTCTCGAAAACGGAGAGTGAAACAGACACTCGGGAATGGAGAGTGAAACACAGACACTCGGGAATGGAGAGTGAAACACAGATACTCTGGAATGGAGAGTGAAACACAGACACTCTGGAATGGAGAGTGAAACACAGACACAAGAATTGGACAGGGAAACACAGAGACTCGTGAATGGAGAGCGAAACACAGACACTCAAGAATGGAGAATGAAACACAGTCACGCTAGAATGGAGAGTGAAACACAGACACTCTTGAATGGAGAGTGAAACACAGAGGCTCTGGAAAGGAGAGAGAAACACAGATACTCTAGACTGGAGAGTGAAACACAGAGACTCTGAAATGGCGAGTGAAACACAGACGCACGGGAAAGGAGAGTGAAACTCAGACACTCGGGAATACAGCGTGAAACACAGACACTCGAAAATGGAGAGTGAAGCACAGACACTCTGTAATGGAGAGTGAAACACAAATACTCGGGAATGGAAAGTGAAACACAGACACTCGGGAATGGAGAGTGAAACACAGACACTCTGGAATGGAGAGTGAAACACAGACTCTAGAAATGGACAGAGAAAGAAAGAAATTCGTGAATGGAGAGCGAAACACAGACACTCGCGATGGAGAGAGAAACACAGACACTAGAAATGGATAGGGAAACACAGAGACTCGTGAATGGGGAGCGAAACACAGACACGCTAGAATGGAGAGTGAAACACAGACACTCTGTAATGGAGGGTGAAACACAGACACCCGGGAATGGAGAGTGAAACACAGACACTCTGGAATGGAGAGTGAAACACAGACACTCTGGAATGGAGAGTGAAACACAGACACTAGAAATGTACAGAGAAAGACAGAGACTCCTGAATGGAGAGCGAAACACAGACACGCTAGAATGGAGAGCGAAACACAGACACTCTGGAATGGAGAGTGAAACACAGATACTCGGGAATGGAGAGTGAAACACAGACACTCGTGAATGGAGAGCCAAACACAGACACGCTAGAATAGAGAGTGAAACACAGACACTCTGGAATGGAGAGAGAAACACAGAAACTCGGGAATGGAGAGAGAAACAGAGACACTCTAGAATGGAGAGAAAGTCACAGACACCATGGAATGGAGAGGGAAACACATACACTTTGGAATGGAGAGTGAAACACAGACACTTTGGAATGGAGAGTGAAACACAGACACTCTGGAATGGAGAGTGTAACACATACACTCGGGAATGGAGAGTGAAACACAGACACTCTGGAATGGAGAGTGAAACACAGACACTATAAATGCAGAGAGAAACACAGACACTCGTGAATGGAGAGCGAAACACAGACACTCTAGAATGGAGAGTGAAACACAGACACTCTGGAATGGAGAGAGAAACACAGACACTCTGGAATGGAGAGTGAAACACAGACGCTCGGGAAAGGAGAGAGAAACACAGACACTCTGGAATGGAGAGTGAAAAACAGACGCTCGGGAAAGGAGAGAGAAACACAGACACTCTGGAATGGTGAGTGAAACACAGACGCTCGGGAAAGGAGAGAGAAACACAGACACTCTGGAATGGACAGAGAAACACAGACATTCCAGAATGGAAAATGAAACACAGACACTCGGGAACACAGCGTGAAGCACAGACACTCGAAAATGGAGAGTGAATCAAAGACACTCTGGAATGGAGAGTGAAACACAAACACTCTGGAATGGAGAGAGCAACACACACTCGGGAATGGAGAGTGAAACACAGACACTCTGGAATGGAGAGTGAAACACAGACTCTAGAAATGGACAGAGAAAGAAAGACATTCGTGAATGGAGAGCGAAACACAGACACTCGCGATGGAGAGAGAAACACAGACACTAGAAATGAATAGGGAAACACAGAGACTCGTGAATGGGGAGCGAAACACAGACACGCTAGAATGGAGAGTGAAACACAGACACTCTGTAATGGAGGGTGAAACACAGACACCCGGGAATGGAGAGTGAAACACAGACACTCTGGAATGGAGAGTGAAACACAGACACTCTGGAATGGAGAGTGAAACACAGACACTAGAAATGTACAGAGAAAGACAGAGACTCGTGAATGGAGAGCGAAACACAGACACGCTAGAATGGAGAGCGAAACACAGACACTCTGGAATGGAGAGTGAAACACAGATACTCGGGAATGGAGAGTGAAACACAGACACTCGTGAATGGAGAGAGAAACACAGAAACTCGGGAATGGAGAGAGAAACAGAGACACTCTAGAATGGAGAGAAAGTCACAGACACCATGGAATGGAGAGGGAAACACATACACTTTGGAATGGAGAGTGAAACACAGACACTTTGGAATGGAGAGTGAAACACAGACACTCTGGAATGGAGAGTGTAACACATACACTCGGGAATGGAGAGTGAAACACAGACACTCTGGAATGGAGAGTGAAACACAGACACTATAAATGCAGAGAGAAACACAGACACTCGTGAATGGAGAGCGAAACACAGACACTCTAGAATGGAGAGTGAAACACAGACACTCTGGAATGGAGAGAGAAACACAGACACTCTGGAATGGAGAGTGAAACACAGACGCTCGGGAAAGGAGAGAGAAACACAGACACTCTGGAATGGAGAGTGAAAAACAGACGCTCGGGAAAGGAGAGAGAAACACAGACACTCTGGAATGGTGAGTGAAACACAGACGCTCGGGAAAGGAGAGAGAAACACAGACACTCTGGAATGGACAGAGAAACACAGACATTCCAGAATGGAAAATGAAACACAGACACTCGGGAACACAGCGTGAAGCACAGACACTCGAAAATGGAGAGTGAATCAAAGACACTCTGGAATGGAGAGTGAAACACAAACACTCTGGAATGGAGAGAGCAACACACACTCGGGAATGGAGAGTGAAACACAGACACTCTGGAATGGAGAGTGAAACACAGACACTAGAAATGGACAGATAAATTCAGAGACTAGTGAATGGAGGGCGAAACACAGACACGCTAGAATGGAGAGTGAAACACAGACACTCGGGAATGGAGAGTGAATCAAAGACACTCTGGAATGGAGAGTGAAACACAAACACTCTGGAATATAGAGAGCAACACAGACACTCGGGAATGGAGAGTGTAACACAGACACTCGGGAATCGAGAGTGAAACACAGACACTCTGGAATGGAGAGTGAAACACAGACACTCGGGAATGGAGAGTGAAACACAGACACTCGGGAATGGAGAGTGTAACACAGACACTCTGGAATGGAGAGTGAAACACAGACACTCTGGAATGGAGAGTGAAACACAGACACTAGAAATGTACAGAGAAAGACAGAGACTCGTGAATGGAGAGCGAAACACAGACACGCTAGAATGGAGAGTGAAACACAGACACTCTGGAATGGAGAGAGAAACACAGAAACTCGGGAATGGAGAGAGAAACAGAGACACTCTAGAATGGAGAGAAAGTCACAGACACTATTGAATGGAGAGGGAAACACATAAACATGGAAATGGAGAGAGAACCATAGACACTCTGGAATGGAGAGTGAAACACAGACACTCGTAAATAGAGAGAAAACCACAGACACTCTGGAATGGAGAGAGAAACACAGACACTCTGGAATGGAGAGTGAAACACAGACGCTCGGGAAAGGAGAGAGAAACACAGACACTCTGGAATGGACAGAGAAACACAGACATTCCAGAATGGAGAGTGAAACGCAGACACTCTGGAATGGAGAGTGAAACACAGACGCTCGGGAAAGGAGAGTGAAATACAGACACTCTGGAATACAGTGTGAAACACAGACACTCGAAAACGGAGAGTGAAACAGACACTCGGGAATGGAGAGTGAAACACAGACACTCGGGAATGGAGAGTGAAACACAGACACTCTGGAATGGAGAGTGAAACACAGACACTCTGGAATGGAGAGTGAAACACAGACACAAGAAATGGACAGGGAAACACAGAGACTCGTGAATGGAGAGCGAAACACAGACACTCAAGAATGGAGAGTGAAACACAGTCACGCTAGAATGGAGAGTGAAACACAGAGGCTCTGGAATGGAGAGTGAAACACAGAGGCTCTGGAAAGGAGAGAGAAACACAGATACTCTAGACTGGAGAGTGAAACACAGAGACTCTGAAATGGCGAGTGAAACACAGACGCACGGGAAAGGAGAGTGAAACACAGACACTCGGGAATACAGCGTGAAACACAGACACTCGAAAATGGAGAGTGAAGCACAGACACTCTGTAATGGAGAGTGAAACACAAATACTCGGAAATGGAGAGTGAAACACAGACACTCTGGAATGGAGAGTGAAACAAAGACACTCTGGAATGGGGAGTGAAACACAGACTCTAGAAATGGACAGAGAAAGAAAGAAACTCGTGAATGGAGAGCGAAACACAGACACTCGGGATGGAGAGAGAAACACAGACACTAGAAATGGATAGGGAAACACAGAGACTCGTGAATGGGGAGCGAAACACAGACACGCTAGAATGGAGAGTGAAACACAGACACCCGGGAATGGAGAGTGAAACACAGACACTCTGGAATGGAGAGTGAAACACAGACACTCTGGAATGGAGAGTGAAACACAGACACGAGAAATTGACAGAGAACCACAGAGACTCGTGAATGGAGAGCGAAACACAGACACGCTAAAATGGAGAGTGAAACACAGACACTCTGGAATGGAGAGTGAAACACAGACACTCGGGAATGGAGAGTGAAACACAGACACTCGTGAATGGAGAGTGAAACACAGACACTCTGGAATGGAGAGTGTAACACATACACTCGGGAATGGAGAGTGAAACACAGACACTCGTAAATAGAGAGAAAACCACAGACACTCTGGAATGGAGAGAGAAACACAGACAGTCTGGAATGGAGTGTGAAACACAGACGCTCCGGAAAGGAGAGAGAAACAGACACTCTGGAATTGACAGAGAAAGACAGACATTCCAGAATAGAGAGTGAAACGCAAACACTCTGGAATGGAGAGTGAAACACAGACGCTCGGGAAAGGAGAGTGAAATACAGACACTCTGGAATACAGTGTGAAACACAGACACTCGAAAACGGAGAGTGAAACAGACACTCGGGAATGGAGAGTGAAACACAGACACTCGGGAATGGAGAGTGAAACACAGACACTCTGGAATGGAGAGTGAAACACAGACACTCTGGAATGGAGAGTGAAACACAGACACAAGAAATGGACAGGGAAACACAGAGACTCGTGAATGGAGAGCGAAACACAGACACTCAAGAATGGAGAGTGAAACACAGTCACGCTAGAATGGAGAGTGAAACACAGACACTCTTGAATGGAGAGTGAAACACAGAGGCTCTGGAAAGGAGAGAGAAACACAGATACTCTAGACTGGAGAGTGAAACACAGAGACTCTGAAATGGCGAGTGAAACACAGACGCACGGGAAAGGAGAGTGAAACTCAGACACTCGGGAATACAGCGTGAAACACAGACACTCGAAAATGGAGAGTGAAGCACAGACACTCTGTAATGGAGAGTGAAACACAAATACTCGGGAATGGAAAGTGAAACACAGACACTCGGGAATGGAGAGTGAAACACAGACACTCTGGAATGGAGAGTGAAACACAGACTCTAGAAATGGACAGAGAAAGAAAGAAATTCGTGAATGGAGAGCGAAACACAGACACTCGCGATGGAGAGAGAAACACAGACACTAGAAATGGATAGGGAAACACAGAGACTCGTGAATGGGGAGCGAAACACAGACACGCTAGAATGGAGAGTGAAACACAGACACTCTGTAATGGAGGGTGAAACACAGACACCCGGGAATGGAGAGTGAAACACAGACACTCTGGAATGGAGAGTGAAACACAGACACTCTGGAATGAAGAGTGAAACACAGACACTAGAAATGTACAGAGAAAGACAGAGACTCGTGAATGGAGAGCGAAACACAGACACGCTAGAATGGAGAGCGAAACACAGACACTCTGGAATGGAGAGTGAAACACAGATACTCGGGAATGGAGAGTGAAGCACAGACACTCGTGAATGGAGAGCCAAACACAGACACGCTAGAATAGAGAGTGAAACACAGACACTCTGGAATGGAGAGAGAAACACAGAAACTCGGGAATGGAGAGAGAAACAGAGACACTCTAGAATGGAGAGAAAGTCACAGACACCATGGAATGGAGAGGGAAACACATACACTTTGGAATGGAGAGTGAAACACAGGCACTTTGGAATGGAGAGTGAAACACAGACACTCTGGAATGGAGAGTGTAACACATACACTCGGGAATGGAGAGTGAAACACAGACACTCTGGAATGGAGAGTGAAACACAGACAATATAAATGCAGAGAGAAACACAGACACTCGTGAATGGAGAGCGAAACACAGACACTCTAGAATGGAGAGTGAAACACAGACACTCTGGAATGGAGAGAGAAACACAGACACTCTGGAATGGAGAGTGAAACACAGACGCTCGGGAAAGGAGAGAGAAACACAGACACTCTGGAATGGAGAGTGAAAAACAGACGCTCGGGAAAGGAGAGAGAAACACAGACACTCTGGAATGGTGAGTGAAACACAGACGCTCGGGAAAGGAGAGAGAAACACAGACACTCTGGAATGGACAGAGAAACACAGACATTCCAGAATGGAAAATGAAACACAGACACTCGGGAACACAGCGTGAAGCACAGACACTCGAAAATGGAGAGTGAATCAAAGACACTCTGGAATGGAGAGTGAAACACAAACACTCTGGAATGGAGAGAGCAACACACACTCGGGAATGGAGAGTGAAACACAGACACTCTGGAATGGAGAGTGAAACACAGACTCTAGAAATGGACAGAGAAAGAAAGAAATTCGTGAATGGAGAGCGAAACACAGACACTCGCGATGGAGAGAGAAACACAGACACTAGAAATGGATAGGGAAACACACATACTCGTGAATGGGGAGCGAAACACAGACACGCTAGAATGGAGAGTGAAACACAGACACTCTGTAATGGAGGGTGAAACACAGACACCCGGGAATGGAGAGTGAAACACAGACACTCTGGAATGGAGAGTGAAACACAGACACTCTGGAATGGAGAGTGAAACACAGACACTAGAAATGTACAGAAAAAGACAGAGACTCGTGAATGGAGAGCGAAACACAGACACGCTAGAATGGAGAGCGAAACACAGACACTCTGGAATGGAGAGTGAAACACAGACACTCGGGAATGGAGAGTGAAACACAGACACTCGTGAATGGAGAGCCAAACACAGACACGTTGGAATAGAGAGTGAAACACAGACACTCTGGAATGGAGAGAGAAACACAGAAACTCGGGAATGGAGAGAGAAACAGAGACACTCTAGAATGGAGAGAAAGTCACAGACACCATGGAATGGAGAGGGAAACACATACACTTTGGAATGGAGAGTGAAACACAGACACTTTGGAATGGAGAGTGAAACACAGACACTCTGGAATGGAGAGTGTAACACATACAATCGGGAATGGAGAGTGAAACACAGACACTCTGGAATGGAGAGTGAAACACAGACACTATAAATGCAGAGAGAAACACAGACACTCGTGAATGGAGAGCGAAACACAGACACTCTAGAATGGAGAGTGAAACACAGACACTCTGGAATGGAGAGAGAAACACAGACACTCTGGAATGGAGAGTGAAACACAGACGCTCGGGAAAGGAGAGAGAAACACAGACACTCTGGAATGGAGAGTGAAAAACAGACGCTCGGGAAAGGAGAGAGAAACACAGACACTCTGGAATGGTGAGTGAAACACAGACGCTCGGGAAAGGAGAGAGAAACACAGACACTCTGGAATGGACAGAGAAACACAGACATTCCAGAATGGAAAATGAAACACAGACACTCGGGAACACAGCGTGAAGCACAGACACTCGAAAATGGAGAGTGAATCAAAGACACTCTGGAATGGAGAGTGAAACACAAACACTCTGGAATGGAGAGAGCAACACACACTCGGGAATGGAGAGTGAAACACAGACACTCTGGAATGGAGAGTGAAACACAGACACTAGAAATGGACAGAGAAATTCAGAGACTCGTGAATGGAGGGCGAAACACAGATACGCTAGAATGGAGAGTGTAACACAGACACTCGGGAATGGAGAGTGAATCAAAGACACTCTGGAATGGAGAGTGAAACACAAACACTCTGGAATATAGAGAGCAACACAGACACTCGGGAATGGAGAGTGTAACACAGACACTCGGGAATCGAGAGTGAAACACAGACACTCTGGAATGGAGAGTGAAACACAGACACTCGGGAATGGAGAGTGAAACACAGACACTCGGGAATGGAGAGTGTAACACAGACACTCTGGAATGGAGAGTGAAACACAGACACTCTGGAATGGAGAGTGAAACACAGACACTAGAAATGTACAGAGAAAGACAGAGACTCGTGAATGGAGAGCGAAACAGAGACACGCTAGAATGGAGAGCGAAACACACACACTCGGGAAAGGAGAGAGAAACACAGACACTCTGGAATGGTGAGTGAAACACAGACGCTCGGGAAAGGAGAGAGAAACACAGACACTCTGGAATGGACAGAGAAACACAGACATTCCAGAATGGAAAATGAAACACAGACACTAGGGAATCGAGAGTGAAACACAGACACTCTGGAATGGAGAGTGAAACACAGACACTCGGGAATGGAGAGTGAAACACAGACACTCGGGAATGGAGAGTGTAACACAGACACTCTGGAATGGAGAGTGAAACACAGACACTCTGGAATGGAGAGTGAAACACAGACACTAGAAATGTACAGAGAAAGACAGAGACTCGTGAATGGAGAGCGAAACACAGACACGCTAGAATGGAGAGCGAAACACAGACACTCTGGAATGGAGAGTGAAACACAGATACTCGGGAATGGAGAGTGAAACACAGACACTCGTGAATGGAGAGCCAAACACAGACACGCTAGAATAGAGAGTGAAACACAGACACTCTGGAATGGAGAGAGAAACACAGAAACTCGGGAATGGAGAGAGAAACAGAGACACTCTAGAATGGAGAGAAAGTCACAGACACTATTGAATGGAGAGGGAAACACATAAACATGGAAATGGAGAGAGAAACATAGACACTCTGGAATGGAGAGTGTAACACATACACTCGGGAATGGAGAGTGAAACACAGACACTCGTAAATAGAGAGAAAACCACAGACACTCTGGAATGGAGAGAGAAACACAGACACTCTGGAATGGAGAGAGAAACACAGACAATCCAGAATGGAGAGTGAAACGCAGACACTCTGGAATGGAGTGTGAAACACAGACGCTCGGGAAAGGAGAGAGAAACACAGACACTCTGGAATGGACAGAGAAACACAGACATTCCAGAATGGAGAGTGAAACGCAGACACTCTGAAATGGAGAGTGAAACACAGACGCTCGGGAAAGGAGAGTGAAATACAGACACTCTGGAATACAGTGTGAAACACAGACACTCGAAAACGGAGAGTGAAACAGACACTCGGGAATGGAGAGTGAAACACAGACACTCGGGAATGGAGAGTGAAACACAGACACTCTGGAATGGAGAGTGAAACACAGACACTCTGGAATGGAGAGTGAAACACAGACACAAGAAATGGACAGGGAAACACAGAGACTCGTGAATGGAGAGTGAAACACAGTCACGCTAGAATGGAGAGTGAAACACAGAGGCTCTGGAATGGAGAGTGAAACACAGAGGCTCTGGAAAGGAGAGAGAAACACAGATACTCTAGACTGGAGAGTGAAACACAGAGACTCTGAAATGGCGAGTGAAACACAGACGCACGGGAAAGGAGAGTGAAACACAGACACTCGGGAATACAGCGTGAAACACAGACACTCGAAAATGGAGAGTGAAGCACAGACACTCTGTAATGGAGAGTGAAACACAAATACTCGGAAATGGAGAGTGAAACACAGACACTCTGGAATGGAGAGTGAAACAAAGACACTCTGGAATGGGGAGTGAAACACAGACTCTAGAAATGGACAGAGAAAGAAAGAAACTCGTGAATGGAGAGCGAAACACAGACACTCGGGATGGAGAGAGAAACACAGACACTAGAAATGGATAGGGAAACACAGAGACTCGTGAATGGGGAGCGAAACACAGACACGCTAGAATGGAGAGTGAAACACAGACACCCGGGAATGGAGAGTGAAACACAGACACTCTGGAATGGAGAGTGAAACACAGACACTCTGGAATGGAGAGTGAAACACAGACACGAGAAATGGACAGAGAACCACAGAGACTCGTGAATGGAGAGCGAAACACAGACACGCTAAAATGGAGAGTGAAACACAGACACTCTGGAATGGAGAGTGAAACACAGACACTCGGGAATGGAGAGTGAAACACAGACACTCGTGAATGGAGAGCGAAACACAGACACGCTAGAATAGAGAGTGAAACACAGACACTCTGGAATGGAGAGAGAAACACAGAAACTCGGGAATGGAGAGAGAAACAGAGACACTCTGGAATGGAGAGAAAGACACCGACACCATGGAATGGAGAGAGAAACACAGACACTCGGAAATGGAGAGAGAAACACAGACACTCTGGAATGGGGAGTGAAACACAGACACTCTGAAATGGAGAGTGAAACACAGACGCCCGGGAATGGAGAGTGAAACACAGACACTCGGGAATGGAGAGTGAAACACAGACACTCTGGAATGGAGAGTGAAACACAGACACTCGGGAATGGAGAGCGAAACACAGACACTCTGGAATGGAAAGAGAAACACAGACACTCTGGAATGGAGAGTGAAACACAGACACTCTGGAATGGAGAGAGAAACACAGACACTCGGGAATGGAGGGTGAAACACAGACACTCGGGAATGGAGAGCGAAACACAGACACTCTGGAATGGAGAGTGAAAAACAGACACTCGGGAATGGAGAGAGAAACACAGACACTCTGGAATGGAGAGAGAAACACAGACACTCGGGAATGGAGAGTGAAACACAGACACTCGGGAATGGAGAGTGTAAAACAGACACTCGGGAATGGAGAATGAAACACAGACACTCTGGAATGGAGAGTGTAACACAGACACTCGGGAATGGAGAGCGAAACACAGACACGCTAGAATGGAGAGTGAAACACAGACACTCGGGAATGGAGAGTGAAACACAGACACTCGGGAATGGAGAGAGAAACACAGAGACTCGTGAATGGAGAGCGAAACACAGACACGCTAGAATGGAGAGTGAAACACAGACACTCGGGAATGGAGAGTGTAACACAGACACTCAGGAATGGAGAGTGAAACACAGACACCGGGAATGGAGAGTGAAACACAGACACTCGGAAATGGAGAGTGAAACACAAACACTCTGGGATGTAGAGAGCAACACAGGCACTCGGGAATGGAGAGTGTAACACAGACACTCTGGAATGGAGAGTGAAACACAGACACTCGGAAATGGAGAGTGAAACACAAACACTCTGGGATGTAGAGAGCAACACAGGCACTCGGGAATGGAGAGTGAAACACAGACTCTCTGGAATGGAGAGTGAAAGACAGACACTCGGGAATGGAGAGTGAAACACAGACACACGGGAATGGAGAGTGTAACACAGACACTCGGGAATGGAGAGTGAAACACAGACACTCTGGAATGGAGTGTGCAACACAGACACTCGGGAATGGAGAGCGAAACACAGATACGCTAGAATGGAGAGTGAAACACAGACACTCGGGAATGGAGAGTGAAACACAGACACTCGGGAATGGAGAGTGAAACACAGACACTCTGGAATGGAGAGTGTAACACATACACTCGGGAATGGAGAGTGAAACACAGACACTCGTAAATAGAGAGAAAACCACAGACACTCTGGAATGGAGAGAGAAACACAGACAGTCTGGAATGGAGTGTGAAACACAGACGCTCCGGAAAGGAGAGAGAAACAGACACTCTGGAATGGACAGAGAAAGACAGACATTCCAGAATAGAGAGTGAAACGCAATCACTCTGGAATGGAGAGTGAAACACAGACGCTCGAGAAAGGAGAGTGAAATACAGACACTCTGGAATACAGTGTGAAACACAGACACTCGAAAACGGAGAGTGAAACAGACACTCGGGAATGGAGAGTGAAACACAGACACTCGGGAATGGAGAGTGAAATACAGACACTCTGGAATGGAGAGTGAAACACAGACACTCTGGAATGGAGAGTGAAACACAGACACAAGAAATGGACAGGGAAACACAGAGACTCGTGAATGGAGAGCGAAACACAGACACTCAAGAATGGAGAGTGAAACACAGTCACGCTAGAATGGAGAGTGAAACACAGACACTCTTGAATGGAGAGTGAAACACAGAGGCTCTGGAAAGGAGAGAGAAACACAGATACTCTCGACTGGAGAGTGAAACACAGAGACTCTGAAATGGCGAGTGAAACACAGACGCACGGGAAAGGAGAGTGAAACACAGACACTCGGGAATACAGCGTGAAACCCAGACACTCGAAAATGGAGAGTGAAGCACAGACACTCTGTAATGGAGAGTGAAACACAAATACTCGGGAATGGAAAGTGAAACACAGACACTCGGGAATGGAGAGTGAAACACAGACACTCTGGAATGGAGAGTGAAACACAGACTCTAGAAATGGACAGAGAAAGAAAGAAATTCGTGAATGGAGAGCGAAACACAGACACTCGCGATGGAGAGAGAAACACAGACACTAGAAATGGATAGGGAAACACAGAGACACGTGAATTGGGAGCGAAACACAGACACGCTAGAATGGAGAGTGAAACACAGACACTCTGTAATGGAGGGTGAAACACAGACACCCGGGAATGGAGAGTGAAACACAGACACTCTGGAATGGAGAGTGAAACACAGACACTCTGGAATGGAGAGTGAAACACAGACACTCTGGAATGGAGAGTGAAACACAGACACTAGAAATGTACAGAGAAAGACAGAGACTCGTGAATGGAGAGCGAAACACAGACACGCTAGAATGGAGAGCGAAACACAGACACTCTGGAATGGAGAGTGAAACACAGATACTCGGGAATGGAGAGTGAAACACAGACACTCGTGAATGGAGAGCCAAACACAGACACGCTAGAATAGAGAGTGAAACACAGACACTCTGGAATGGAGAGAGAAACACAGAAACCCGGGAATGGAGAGAGAAACAGAGACACTCTAGAATGGAGAGAAAGTCACAGACACCATGGAATGGAGAGGGAAACACATACACATGGAAATGGAGAGAGAACCATAGACACTCTGGAATGGAGAGAGAAACACAGACACTTTGGAATGGAGAGTGAAACACAGACACTCTGGAATGGAGAGTGTAACACATACACTCGGGAATGGAGAGTGAAACACAGACACTCTGGAATGGAGAGTGAAACACAGACACTATAAATGCAGAGAGAAACACAGACACTCGTGAATGGAGAGCGAAACACAGACACTCTAGAATGGAGAGTGAAACACAGACACTCTGGAATGGAGAGAGAAACACAGACACTCTGGAATGGAGAGTGAAACACAGACGCTCGGGAAAGGAGAGAGAAACACAGACACTCTGGAATGGAGAGTGAAAAACAGACGCTCGGGAAAGGAGAGAGAAACACAGACACTCTGGAATGGTGAGTGAAACACAGACGCTCGGGAAAGGAGAGAGAAACACAGACACTCTGGAATGGACAGAGAAACACAGACATTCCAGAATGGAAAATGAAACACAGACACTCGGGAACACAGCGTGAAGCACAGACACTCGAAAATGGAGAGTGAATCAAAGACACTCTGGAATGGAGAGTGAAACACAAACACTCTGGAATGGAGAGAGCAACACACACTCGGGAATGGAGAGTGAAACACAGACACTCTGGAATGGAGAGTGAAACACAGACACTAGAAATGGACAGAGAAATTCAGAGACTCGTGAATGGAGGGCGAAACACAGACACGCTAGAATGGAGAGTGAAACACAGACACTCGGGAATGGAGAGTGAATCAAAGACACTCTGGAATGGAGAGTGAAACACAAACACTCTGGAATATAGAGAGCAACACAGACACTCGGGAATGGAGAGTGTAACACAGACACTCGGGAATCGAGAGTGAAACACAGACACTCTGGAATGGAGAGTGAAACACAGACACTCGGGAATGGAGAGTGAAACAGAGACACTCGGGAATGGAGAGTGTAACACAGACACTCTGGAATGGAGAGTGAAACACAGACACTCTGGAATGGAGAGTGAAACACAGACACTAGAAATGTACAGAGAAAGACAGAGACTCGTGAATGGAGAGCGAAACACAGACACGCTAGAATGGAGAGCGAAACACAGACACTCGGGAAAGGAGAGAGAAAAACAGACACTCTGGAATGGTGAGTGAAACACAGGCGCTCGGGAAAGGAGAAAGAAACACAGACACTCTGGAATGGACAGAGAAACACAGACATTCCAGAATGGAAAATGAAACACAGACACTCGGGAACACAGCGTGAAGCACAGACACTCGAAAATGGAGAGTGAATCAAAGACACTCTGGAATGGAGAGTGAAACACAGATACTCGGGAATGGAGAGTGAAACACAGACACTCGTGAATGGAGAGCCAAACACAGACACGCTAGAATAGAGAGTGAAACACAGACACTCCGGAATGGAGAGAGAAACACAGAAACTCGGGAATGGAGAGAGAAACAGAGACACTCTAGAATGGAGAGAAAGTCACAGACACTATTGAATGGAGAGGGAAACACATAAACATGGAAATGGAGAGAGAACCACAGACACTCTGGAATGGAGAGAGAAACACAGACACTTTGGAATGGAGAGTGAAACACAGACACTCTGGAATGGAGAGAGAAACACAGAAACTCGGGAATGGAGAGAGAAACAGAGACACTCTAGAATGGAGAGAAAGTCACAGACACTATTGAATGGAGAGGGAAACACATAAACATGGAAATGGAGAGAGAACCATAGACACTCTGGAATGGAGAGAGAAACACAGACACTTTGGAATGGAGAGTGTAACACATACACTCGGGAATGGAGAGTGTAACACATACACTCGGGAATGGAGAGTGAAACACAGACACTCTGGAATGGAGGGTGAAACACAGACACTATAAATGCAGAGAGAAACACAGACACTCGTGAATGGAGAGCGAAACACAGACACTCTAGAATGGAGAGTGAAACACAGACACTCTGGAATGGAGAGAGAAACACAGACACTCTGGAATGGAGAGTGAAACACAGACGCTCGGGAAAGGAGAGAGAAACACAGACACTCTGGAATGGAGAGTGAAAAACAGACGCTCGGGAACGGAGAGAGAAACACAGACACTCTGGAATGGTGAGTGAAACACAGACGCTCGGGAAAGGAGAGAGAAACACAGACACTCTGGAATGGACAGAGAAACACAGACATTCCAGAATGGAAAATGAAACACAGACACTCGGGAACACAGCGTGAAGCACAGACACTCGAAAATGGAGAGTGAATCAAAGACACTCTGGAATGGAGAGTGAAACACAAACACTCTGGAATGGAGAGAGCAACACACACTCGGGAATGGAGAGTGAAACACAGACACTCTGGAATGGAGAGTGAAACACAGACACTAGAAATGGACAGAGAAATTCAGAGACTCGTGAATGGAGGGCGAAACACAGACACGCTAGAATGGAGAGTGAAACACAGACACTCGGGAATGGAGAGTGAATCAAAGACACTCTGGAATGGAGAGTGAAACACAAACACTCTGGAATATAGAGAGCAACACAGACACTCGGGAATGGAGAATGTAACACAGACACTCGGGAATCGAGAGTGAAACACAGACACTCGCGATGGAGAGAGAAACACAGACACTAGAAATGGATAGGGAAACACAGAGACACGTTAATTGGGAGCGAAACACAGACACGCTAGAATGGAGAGTGAAACACAGACACTCTGTAATGGAGGGTGAAACACAGACACCCGGGAATGGAGAGTGAAACACAGACACTCTGGAATGGAGAGTGAAACACAGACACTCTGGAATGGAGAGTGAAACACAGACACTAGAAATGTACAGAGAAAGACAGAGACTCGTGAATGGAGAGCGAAACACAGACACGCTAGAATGGAGAGCGAAACACAGACACTCTGGAATGGAGAGTGAAACACAGATACTCGGGAATGGAGAGTGAAACACAGACACTCGTGAATGGAGAGCCAACACAGACACGCTAGAATAGAGAGTGAAACACAGACACTCTGGAATGGAGAGAGAAACACAGAAACCCGGGAATGGAGAGAGAAACAGAGACACTCTAGAATGGAGAGAAAGTCACAGACACCATGGAATGGAGAGGGAAACACATACACATGGAAATGGAGAGAGAACCATAGACACTCTGGAATGGAGAGAGAAACACAGACACTTTGGAATGGAGAGTGAAACACAGACACTCTGGAATGGAGAGTGTAACACATACACTCGGGAATGGAGAGTGAAACACAGACACTCTGGAATGGAGAGTGAAACACAGACACTATAAATGCAGAGAGAAACACAGACACTCGTGAATGGAGAGCGAAACACAGACACTCTAGAATGGAGAGTGAAACACAGACACTCTGGAATGGAGAGAGAAACACAGACACTCTGGAATGGAGAGTGAAACACAGACGCTCGGGAAAGGAGAGAGAAACACAGACACTCTGGAATGGAGAGTGAAAAACAGACGCTCGGGAAAGGAGAGAGAAACACAGACACTCTGGAATGGTGAGTGAAACACAGACGCTCGGGAAAGGAGAGAGAAACACAGACACTCTGGAATGGACAGAGAAACACAGACATTCCAGAATGGAAAATGAAACACAGACACTCGGGAACACAGCGTGAAGCACAGACACTCGAAAATGGAGAGTGAATCAAAGACACTCTGGAATGGAGAGTGAAACACAAACACTCTGGAATGGAGAGAGCAACACACACTCGGGAATGGAGAGTGAAACACAGACACTCTGGAATGGAGAGTGAAACACAGACACTAGAAATGGACAGAGAAATTCAGAGACTCGTGAATGGAGGGCGAAACACAGACACGCTAGAATGGAGAGTGAAACACAGACACTCGGGAATGGAGAGTGAATCAAAGACACTCTGGAATGGAGAGTGAAACACAAACACTCTGGAATATAGAGAGCAACACAGACACTCGGGAATGGAGAGTGTAACACAGACACTCGGGAATCGAGAGTGAAACACAGACACTCTGGAATGGAGAGTGAAACACAGACACTCGGGAATGGAGAGTGAAACAGAGACACTCGGGAATGGAGAGTGTAACACAGACACTCTGGAATGGAGAGTGAAACACAGACACTCTGGAATGGAGAGTGAAACACAGACACTAGAAATGTACAGAGAAAGACAGAGACTCGTGAATGGAGAGCGAAACACAGACACGCTAGAATGGAGAGCGAAACACAGACACTCGGGAAAGGAGAGAGAAAAACAGACACTCTGGAATGGTGAGTGAAACACAGGCGCTCGGGAAAGGAGAAAGAAACACAGACACTCTGGAATGGACAGAGAAACACAGACATTCCAGAATGGAAAATTAAACACAGACACTCGGGAACACAGCGTGAAGCACAGACACTCGAAAATGGAGAGTGAATCAAAGACACTCTGGAATGGAGAGTGAAACACAGATACTCGGGAATGGAGAGTGAAACACAGACACTCGAAAATGGAGAGTGAATCAAAGACACTCTGGAATGGAGAGTGAAACACAGATACTCGGGAATGGAGAGTGAAACACAGACACTCGTGAATGGAGAGCCAAACACAGACACGCTAGAATAGAGAGTGAAACACAGACAGTCCGGAATGGAGAGAGAAACACAGAAACTCGGGAATGGAGAGAGAAACAGAGACACTCTAGAATGGAGAGAAAGTCACAGACACTATTGAATGGAGAGGGAAACACATAAACATGGAAATGGAGAGAGAACCATAGACACTCTGGAATGGAGAGAGAAACACAGACACTTTGGAATGGAGAGTGAAACACAGACACTCTGGAATGGAGAGTGTAACACATACACTCGGGAATGGAGAGTGAAACACAGACACTCTGGAATGGAGGGTGAAACACAGACACTATAAATGCAGAGAGAAACACAGACACTCGTGAATGGAGAGCGAAACACAGACACTCTAGAATGGAGAGTGAAACACAGACACTCTGGAATGGAGAGAGAAACACAGACACTCTGGAATGGAGAGTGAAACACAGACGCTCGGGAAAGGAGAGAGAAACACAGACACTCTGGAATGGTGAGTGAAACACAGACGCTCGGGAAAGGAGAGAGAAACACAGACACTCTGGAATGGACAGAGAAACACAGACATTCCAGAATGGAAAATGAAACACAGACACTCGGGGAACACAGCGTGAAGCACAGACACTCGAAAATGGAGAGTGAATCAAAGACACTCTGGAATGGAGAGTGAAACACAAACACTCTGGAATGGAGAGAGCAACACACACTCGGGAATGGAGAGTGAAACACAGACACTCTGGAATGGAGAGTGAAACACAGACACTAGAAATGGACAGAGAAATTCAGAGACTCGTGAATGGAGGGCGAAACACAGACACGCTAGAATGGAGAGTGAAACACAGACACTCGGGAATGGAGAGTGAATCAAAGACACTCTGGAATGGAGAGTGAAACACAAACACTCTGGAATATAGAGAGCAACACAGACACTCGGGAATGGAGAATGTAACACAGACACTCGGGAATCGAGAGTGAAACACAGACACTCTGGAATGGAGAGTGAAACACAGACACTCGGGAATGGAGAGTGAAACACAGACACTCGGGAATGGAGAGTGTAACACAGACACTCGGGAATGGAGAGTGAAATACAGACACTCTGGAATGGAGAGTGTAACACAGACACTCGGGAATGGAGAGCGAAACACAGACACGCTAGAATGGAGAGTGAAACACAGACACTCGGGAATGGAGAGTGAAACACAGACACTCGGGAATGGAGAGAGATACACAGAGACTCGTGAATGGAGAGCGAAACACAGACACGCTAGAATGGAGAGTGAAACACAGACACTCGGGAATGGAGAGTGTAACACAGACACTCAGGAATGGAGAGTGAAACACAGACACTCGTGAATGGAGAGCCAACACAGACACGCTAGAATGGAGAGTGAAACACAGACACTCGGGAATGGAGAGTGAATCAAAGACACTCTGGAATGGAGAGTGAAACACAAACACTCTGGAATATAGAGAGCAACACAGACACTCGGGAATGGAGAGTGTAACACAGACACTCGGGAATCGAGAGTGAAACACAGACACTCTGGAATGGAGAGTGAAACACAGACACTCGGGAATGGAGAGTGAAACAGAGACACTCGGGAATGGAGAGTGTAACACAGACACTCTGGAATGGAGAGTGAAACACAGACACTCTGGAATGGAGAGTGAAACACAGACACTAGAAATGTACAGAGAAAGACAGAGACTCGTGAATGGAGAGCGAAACACAGACACGCTAGAATGGAGAGCGAAACACAGACACTCGGGAAAGGAGAGAGAAAAACAGACACTCTGGAATGGTGAGTGAAACACAGGCGCTCGGGAAAGGAGAAAGAAACACAGACACTCTGGAATGGACAGAGAAACACAGACATTCCAGAATGGAAAATGAAACACAGACACTCGGGAACACAGCGTGAAGCACAGACACTCGAAAATGGAGAGTGAATCAAAGACACTCTGGAATGGAGAGTGAAACACAGATACTCGGGAATGGAGAGTGAAACACAGACACTCGTGAATGGAGAGCCAAACACAGACACGCTAGAATAGAGAGTGAAACACAGACACTCCGGAATGGAGAGAGAAACACAGAAACTCGGGAATGGAGAGAGAAACAGAGACACTCTAGAATGGAGAGAAAGTCACAGACACTATTGAATGGAGAGGGAAACACATAAACATGGAAATGGAGAGAGAACCATAGACACTCTGGAATGGAGAGAGAAACACAGACACTTTGGAATGGAGAGTGAAACACAGACACTCTGGAATGGAGAGTGTAACACATACACTCGGGAATGGAGAGTGAAACACAGACACTCTGGAATGGAGGGTGAAACACAGACACTATAAATGCAGAGAGAAACACAGACACTCGTGAATGGAGAGCGAAACACAGACACTCTAGAATGGAGAGTGAAACACAGACACTCTGGAATGGAGAGAGAAACACAGACACTCTGGAATGGAGAGTGAAACACAGACGCTCGGGAAAGGAGAGAGAAACACAGACACTCTGGAATGGAGAGTGAAAAACAGACGCTCGGGAACGGAGAGAGAAACACAGACACTCTGGAATGGTGAGTGAAACACAGACGCTCGGGAAAGGAGAGAGAAACACAGACACTCTGGAATGGACAGAGAAACACAGACATTCCAGAATGGAAAATGAAACACAGACACTCGGGAACACAGCGTGAAGCACAGACACTCGAAAATGGAGAGTGAATCAAAGACACTCTGGAATGGAGAGTGAAACACAAACACTCTGGAATGGAGAGAGCAACACACACTCGGGAATGGAGAGTGAAACACAGACACTCTGGAATGGAGAGTGAAACACAGACACTAGAAATGGACAGAGAAATTCAGAGACTCGTGAATGGAGGGCGAAACACAGACACGCTAGAATGGAGAGTGAAACACAGACACTCGGGAATGGAGAGTGAATCAAAGACACTCTGGAATGGAGAGTGAAACACAAACACTCTGGAATATAGAGAGCAACACAGACACTCGGGAATGGAGAATGTAACACAGACACTCGGGAATCGAGAGTGAAACACAGACACTCGCGATGGAGAGAGAAACACAGACACTAGAAATGGATAGGGAAACACAGAGACACGTTAATTGGGAGCGAAACACAGACACGCTAGAATGGAGAGTGAAACACAGACACTCTGTAATGGAGGGTGAAACACAGACACCCGGGAATGGAGAGTGAAACACAGACACTCTGGAATGGAGAGTGAAACACAGACACTCTGGAATGGAGAGTGAAACACAGACACTAGAAATGTACAGAGAAAGACAGAGACTCGTGAATGGAGAGCGAAACACAGACACGCTAGAATGGAGAGCGAAACACAGACACTCTGGAATGGAGAGTGAAACACAGATACTCGGGAATGGAGAGTGAAACACAGACACTCGTGAATGGAGAGCCAACACAGACACGCTAGAATAGAGAGTGAAACACAGACACTCTGGAATGGAGAGAGAAACACAGAAACCCGGGAATGGAGAGAGAAACAGAGACACTCTAGAATGGAGAGAAAGTCACAGACACCATGGAATGGAGAGGGAAACACATACACATGGAAATGGAGAGAGAACCATAGACACTCTGGAATGGAGAGAGAAACACAGACACTTTGGAATGGAGAGTGAAACACAGACACTCTGGAATGGAGAGTGTAACACATACACTCGGGAATGGAGAGTGAAACACAGACACTCTGGAATGGAGAGTGAAACACAGACACTATAAATGCAGAGAGAAACACAGACACTCGTGAATGGAGAGCGAAACACAGACACTCTAGAATGGAGAGTGAAACACAGACACTCTGGAATGGAGAGAGAAACACAGACACTCTGGAATGGAGAGTGAAACACAGACGCTCGGGAAAGGAGAGAGAAACACAGACACTCTGGAATGGAGAGTGAAAAACAGACGCTCGGGAAAGGAGAGAGAAACACAGACACTCTGGAATGGTGAGTGAAACACAGACGCTCGGGAAAGGAGAGAGAAACACAGACACTCTGGAATGGACAGAGAAACACAGACATTCCAGAATGGAAAATGAAACACAGACACTCGGGAACACAGCGTGAAGCACAGACACTCGAAAATGGAGAGTGAATCAAAGACACTCTGGAATGGAGAGTGAAACACAAACACTCTGGAATGGAGAGAGCAACACACACTCGGGAATGGAGAGTGAAACACAGACACTCTGGAATGGAGAGTGAAACACAGACACTAGAAATGGACAGAGAAATTCAGAGACTCGTGAATGGAGGGCGAAACACAGACACGCTAGAATGGAGAGTGAAACACAGACACTCGGGAATGGAGAGTGAATCAAAGACACTCTGGAATGGAGAGTGAAACACAAACACTCTGGAATATAGAGAGCAACACAGACACTCGGGAATGGAGAGTGTAACACAGACACTCGGGAATCGAGAGTGAAACACAGACACTCTGGAATGGAGAGTGAAACACAGACACTCGGGAATGGAGAGTGAAACAGAGACACTCGGGAATGGAGAGTGTAACACAGACACTCTGGAATGGAGAGTGAAACACAGACACTCTGGAATGGAGAGTGAAACACAGACACTAGAAATGTACAGAGAAAGACAGAGACTCGTGAATGGAGAGCGAAACACAGACACGCTAGAATGGAGAGCGAAACACAGACACTCGGGAAAGGAGAGAGAAAAACAGACACTCTGGAATGGTGAGTGAAACACAGGCGCTCGGGAAAGGAGAAAGAAACACAGACACTCTGGAATGGACAGAGAAACACAGACATTCCAGAATGGAAAATTAAACACAGACACTCGGGAACACAGCGTGAAGCACAGACACTCGAAAATGGAGAGTGAATCAAAGACACTCTGGAATGGAGAGTGAAACACAGATACTCGGGAATGGAGAGTGAAACACAGACACTCGAAAATGGAGAGTGAATCAAAGACACTCTGGAATGGAGAGTGAAACACAGATACTCGGGAATGGAGAGTGAAACACAGACACTCGTGAATGGAGAGCCAAACACAGACACGCTAGAATAGAGAGTGAAACACAGACACTCCGGAATGGAGAGAGAAACACAGAAACTCGGGAATGGAGAGAGAAACAGAGACACTCTAGAATGGAGAGAAAGTCACAGACACTATTGAATGGAGAGGGAAACACATAAACATGGAAATGGAGAGAGAACCATAGACACTCTGGAATGGAGAGAGAAACACAGACACTTTGGAATGGAGAGTGAAACACAGACACTCTGGAATGGAGAGTGTAACACATACACTCGGGAATGGAGAGTGAAACACAGACACTCTGGAATGGAGGGTGAAACACAGACACTATAAATGCAGAGAGAAACACAGACACTCGTGAATGGAGAGCGAAACACAGACACTCTAGAATGGAGAGTGAAACACAGACACTCTGGAATGGAGAGAGAAACACAGACACTCTGGAATGGAGAGTGAAACACAGACGCTCGGGAAAGGAGAGAGAAACACAGACACTCTGGAATGGAGAGTGAAAAACAGACGCTCGGGAACGGAGAGAGAAACACAGACACTCTGGAATGGTGAGTGAAACACAGACGCTCGGGAAAGGAGAGAGAAACACAGACACTCTGGAATGGACAGAGAAACACAGACACTCGGGAATGGAGAGTGAAACACAGACACTCGGGAAAGGAGAGAGAAACACAGACACTCTGGAATGGACAGAGAAACACAGACATTCCAGAATGGAAAATGAAACACAGACACTCGGGAACACAGCGTGAAGCACAGACACTCGAAAATGGAGAGTGAATCAAAGACACTCTGGAATGGAGAGTGAAACACAAACACTCTGGAATGGAGAGAGCAACACACACTCGGGAATGGAGAGTGAAACACAGACACTCTGGAATGGAGAGTGAAACACAGACACTAGAAATGGACAGAGAAATTCAGAGACTCGTGAATGGAGGGCGAAACACAGACACGCTAGAATGGAGAGTGAAACACAGACACTCGGGAATGGAGAGTGAATCAAAGACACTCTGGAATGGAGAGTGAAACACAAACACTCTGGAATATAGAGAGCAACACAGACACTCGGGAATGGAGAATGTAACACAGACACTCGGGAATCGAGAGTGAAACACAGACACTCTGGAATGGAGAGTGAAACACAGACACTCGGGAATGGAGAGTGAAACACAGACACTCGGGAATGGAGAGTGTAACACAGACACTCGGGAATGGAGAGTGAAATACAGACACTCTGGAATGGAGAGTGTAACACAGACACTCGGGAATGGAGAGCGAAACACAGACACGCTAGAATGGAGAGTGAAACACAGACACTCGGGAATGGAGAGTGAAACACAGACACTCGGGAATGGAGAGAGATACACAGAGACTCGTGAATGGAGAGCGAAACACAGACACGCTAGAATGGAGAGTGAAACACAGACACTCGGGAATGGAGAGTGTAACACAGACACTCAGGAATGGAGAGTGAAACACAGACACCGGGAATGGAGAGTGAAACACAGACACTCGGAAATGGAGAGTGAAACACAGACACTCGGGAATGGAGAGTGCAACACAGACACTCGGAAATGGAGAGAGAAAGACAGGCACTCGGAAATGGAGAGAGAAACACAGACACTCTGGAATGGAGTGTGTAACACAGACACTCGGGAATGGAGAGCGAAACACAGATACGCTAGAATGGAGAGTGAAACACAGACACTCGGGAATGGAGAGTGAAACACAGACACTCGGGAATGGAGAGTGAAACACAGACACTCTGGAATGGAGAGTGTAACACATACACTCGGGAATGGCGAGTGAAACACAGACACTCGTAAATAGAGAGAAAACCACAGACACTCTGGAATGGAGAGAGAAACACAGACAGTCTGGAATGGAGTGCGAAACACAGACGCTCCGGAAAGGAGAGAGAAACAGACACTCTGGAATGGACAGAGAAAGACAGACATTCCAGAATAGAGAGTGAAACACAAACACTCTGGAATGGAGAGTGAAACACAGACGCTCGGGAAAGGAGAGTGAAATACAGACACTCTGGAATACAGTGTGAAACACAGACACTCGAAAACGGAGAGTGAAACAGACACTCGGGAATGGAGAGTGAAACACAGACACTCGGGAATGGAGAGTGAAACACAGGCACTCTGGAATGGAGAGTGAAACACAGGCACTCTGGAATGGAGAGTGAAACACAGACACTCTGGAATGGAGAGTGAAACACAGACACAAGAAATGGACAGGGAAACACAGACACAAGAAATGGACAGGGAAACACAGACACTCTGGAATGGTGAGTGAAACACAGACGCTCGGGAAAGGAGAGAGAAACACAGACACTCTGGAATGGACAGAGAAACACAGACATTCCAGAATGGAAAATGAAACACAGACACTCGGGAACACAGCGTGAAGCACAGACACTCGAAAATGGAGAGTGAATCAAAGACACTCTGGAATGGAGAGTGAAACACAAACACTCTGGAATGGAGAGAGCAACACACACTCGGGAATGGAGAGTGAAACACAGACACTCTGGAATGGAGAGTGAAACACAGACACTAGAAATGGACAGAGAAATTCAGAGACTCGTGAATGGAGGGCGAAACACAGACACGCTAGAATGGAGAGTGAAACACAGACACTCGGGAATGGAGAGTGAATCAAAGACACTCTGGAATGGAGAGTGAAACACAAACACTCTGGAATATAGAGAGCAACACAGACACTCGGGAATGGAGAGTGTAACACAGACACTCGGGAATCGAGAGTGAAACACAGACACTCTGGAATGGAGAGTGAAACACAGACACTCGGGAATGGAGAGTGAAACAGAGACACTCGGGAATGGAGAGTGTAACACAGACACTCTGGAATGGAGAGTGAAACACAGACACTCTGGAATGGAGAGTGAAACACAGACACTAGAAATGTACAGAGAAAGACAGAGACTCGTGAATGGAGAGCGAAACACAGACACGCTAGAATGGAGAGCGAAACACAGACACTCGGGAAAGGAGAGAGAAAAACAGACACTCTGGAATGGTGAGTGAAACACAGGCGCTCGGGAAAGGAGAAAGAAACACAGACACTCTGGAATGGACAGAGAAACACAGACATTCCAGAATGGAAAATGAAACACAGACACTCGGGAACACAGCGTGAAGCACAGACACTCGAAAATGGAGAGTGAATCAAAGACACTCTGGAATGGAGAGTGAAACACAGATACTCGGGAATGGAGAGTGAAACACAGACACTCGTGAATGGAGAGCCAAACACAGACACGCTAGAATAGAGAGTGAAACACAGACACTCCGGAATGGAGAGAGAAACACAGAAACTCGGGAATGGAGAGAGAAACAGAGACACTCTAGAATGGAGAGAAAGTCACAGACACTATTGAATGGAGAGGGAAACACATAAACATGGAAATGGGGAGAGAACCATAGACACTCTGGAATGGAGAGAGAAACACAGACACTTTGGAATGGAGAGTGAAACACAGACACTCTGGAATGGAGAGTGTAACACATACACTCGGGAATGGAGAGTGAAACACAGACACTCTGGAATGGAGGGTGAAACACAGACACTATAAATGCAGAGAGAAACACAGACACTCGTGAATGGAGAGCGAAACACAGACACTCTAGAATGGAGAGTGAAACACAGACACTCTGGAATGGAGAGAGAAACACAGACACTCTGGAATGGAGAGTGAAACACAGACGCTCGGGAAAGGAGAGAGAAACACAGACACTCTGGAATGGAGAGTGAAAAACAGACGCTCGGGAACGGAGAGAGAAACACAGACACTCTGGAATGGTGAGTGAAACACAGACGCTCGGGAAAGGAGAGAGAAACACAGACACTCTGGAATGGACAGAGAAACACAGACATTCCAGAATGGAAAATGAAACACAGACACTCGGGAACACAGCGTGAAGCACAGACACTCGAAAATGGAGAGTGAATCAAAGACACTCTGGAATGGAGAGTGAAACACAAACACTCTGGAATGGAGAGAGCAACACACACTCGGGAATGGAGAGTGAAACACAGACACTCTGGAATGGAGAGTGAAACACAGACACTAGAAATGGACAGAGAAATTCAGAGACTCGTGAATGGAGGGCGAAACACAGACACGCTAGAATGGAGAGTGAAACACAGACACTCGGGAATGGAGAGTGAATCAAAGACACTCTGGAATGGAGAGTGAAACACAAACACTCTGGAATATAGAGAGCAACACAGACACTCGGGAATGGAGAATGTAACACAGACACTCGGGAATCGAGAGTGAAACACAGACACTCGCGATGGAGAGAGAAACACAGACACTAGAAATGGATAGGGAAACACAGAGACACGTTAATTGGGAGCGAAACACAGACACGCTAGAATGGAGAGTGAAACACAGACACTCTGTAATGGAGGGTGAAACACAGACACCCGGGAATGGAGAGTGAAACACAGACACTCTGGAATGGAGAGTGAAACACAGACACTCTGGAATGGAGAGTGAAACACAGACACTAGAAATGTACAGAGAAAGACAGAGACTCGTGAATGGAGAGCGAAACACAGACACGCTAGAATGGAGAGCGAAACACAGACACTCTGGAATGGAGAGTGAAACACAGATACTCGGGAATGGAGAGTGAAACACAGACACTCGTGAATGGAGAGCCAAACACAGACACGCTAGAATAGAGAGTGAAACACAGACACTCTGGAATGGAGAGAGAAACACAGAAACCCGGGAATGGAGAGAGAAACAGAGACACTCTAGAATGGAGAGAAAGTCACAGACACCATGGAATGGAGAGGGAAACACATACACATGGAAATGGAGAGAGAACCATAGACACTCTGGAATGGAGAGAGAAACACAGACACTTTGGAATGGAGAGTGAAACACAGACACTCTGGAATGGAGAGTGTAACACATACACTCGGGAATGGAGAGTGAAACACAGACACTCTGGAATGGAGAGTGAAACACAGACACTATAAATGCAGAGAGAAACACAGACACTCGTGAATGGAGAGCGAAACACAGACACTCTAGAATGGAGAGTGAAACACAGACACTCTGGAATGGAGAGTGAAACACAGACGCTCGGGAAAGGAGAGAGAAACACAGACACTCTGGAATGGAGAGTGAAAAACAGACGCTCGGGAAAGGAGAGAGAAACACAGACACTCTGGAATGGTGAGTGAAACACAGACGCTCGGGAAAGGAGAGAGAAACACAGACACTCTGGAATGGACAGAGAAACACAGACATTCCAGAATGGAAAATGAAACACAGACACTCGGGAACACAGCGTGAAGCACAGACACTCGAAAATGGAGAGTGAATCAAAGACACTCTGGAATGGAGAGTGAAACACAAACACTCTGGAATGGAGAGAGCAACACACACTCGGGAATGGAGAGTGAAACACAGACACTCTGGAATGGAGAGTGAAACACAGACACTAGAAATGGACAGAGAAATTCAGAGACTCGTGAATGGAGGGCGAAACACAGACACGCTAGAATGGAGAGTGAAACACAGACACTCGGGAATGGAGAGTGAATCAAAGACACTCTGGAATGGAGAGTGAAACACAAACACTCTGGAATATAGAGAGCAACACAGACACTCGGGAATGGAGAGTGTAACACAGACACTCGGGAATCGAGAGTGAAACACAGACACTCTTGAATGGAGAGTGAAACACAGACACTCGGGAATGGAGAGTGAAACAGAGACACTCGGGAATGGAGAGTGTAACACAGACACTCTGGAATGGAGAGTGAAACACAGACACTCTGGAATGGAGAGTGAAACACAGACACTAGAAATGTACAGAGAAAGACAGAGACTCGTGAATGGAGAGCGAAACACAGACACGCTAGAATGGAGAGCGAAACACAGACACTCGGGAAAGGAGAGAGAAAAACAGACACTCTGGAATGGTGAGTGAAACACAGGCGCTCGGGAAAGGAGAAAGAAACACAGACACTCTGGAATGGACAGAGAAACACAGACATTCCAGAATGGAAAATTAAACACAGACACTCGGGAACACAGCGTGAAGCACAGACACTCGAAAATGGAGAGTGAATCAAAGACACTCTGGAATGGAGAGTGAAACACAGATACTCGGGAATGGAGAGTGAAACACAGACACTCGTGAATGGAGAGCCAAACACAGACACGCTAGAATAGAGAGTGAAACACAGACACTCCGGAATGGAGAGAGAAACACAGAAACTCGGGAATGGAGAGAGAAACAGAGACACTCTAGAATGGAGAGAAAGTCACAGACACTATTGAATGGAGAGGGAAACACATAAACATGGAAATGGAGAGAGAACCATAGACACTCTGGAATGGAGAGAGAAACACAGACACTTTGGAATGGAGAGTGAAACACAGACACTCTGGAATGGAGAGTGTAACACATACACTCGGGAATGGAGAGTGAAACACAGACACTCTGGAATGGAGGGTGAAACACAGACACTATAAATGCAGAGAGAAACACAGACACTCGTGAATGGAGAGCGAAACACAGACACTCTAGAATGGAGAGTGAAACACAGACACTCTGGAATGGAGAGAGAAACACAGACGCTCGGGAAAGGAGAGAGAAACACAGACACTCTGGAATGGAGAGTGAAAAACAGACGCTCGGGAA
The DNA here is from genome assembly GCF_047496885.1 of Scyliorhinus torazame. Classification (NCBI taxonomy): domain Eukaryota; kingdom Metazoa; phylum Chordata; class Chondrichthyes; order Carcharhiniformes; family Scyliorhinidae; genus Scyliorhinus; species Scyliorhinus torazame. The sequence continues at coordinate 207,777,029 of NC_092715.1, forward strand.
CGGAGAGAGAAACACAGACACTCTGGAATGGTGAGTGAAACACAGACGCTCGGGAAAGGAGAGAGAAACACAGACACTCTGGAATGGACAGAGAAACACAGACATTCCAGAATGGAAAATGAAACACAGACACTCGGGAACACAGCGTGAAGCACAGACACTCGAAAATGGAGAGTGAATCAAAGACACTCTGGAATGGAGAGTGAAACACAAACACTCTGGAATGGAGAGAGCAACACACACTCGGGAATGGAGAGTGAAACACAGACACTCTGGAATGGAGAGTGAAACACAGACACTAGAAATGGACAGAGAAATTCAGAGACTCGTGAATGGAGGGCGAAACACAGACACGCTAGAATGGAGAGTGAAACACAGACACTCGGGAATGGAGAGTGAATCAAAGACACTCTGGAATGGAGAGTGAAACACAAACACTCTGGAATATAGAGAGCAACACAGACACTCGGGAATGGAGAATGTAACACAGACACTCGGGAATCGAGAGTGAAACACAGACACTCTGGAATGGAGAGTGAAACACAGACACTCGGGAATGGAGAGTGAAACACAGACACTCGGGAATGGAGAGTGTAACACAGACACTCGGGAATGGAGAGTGAAATACAGACACTCTGGAATGGAGAGTGTAACACAGACACTCGGGAATGGAGAGCGAAACACAGACACGCTAGAATGGAGAGTGAAACACAGACACTCGGGAATGGAGAGTGAAACACAGACACTCGGGAATGGAGAGAGATACACAGAGACTCGTGAATGGAGAGCGAAACACAGACACGCTAGAATGGAGAGTGAAACACAGACACTCGGGAATGGAGAGTGTAACACAGACACTCAGGAATGGAGAGTGAAACACAGACACCGGGAATGGAGAGTGAAACACAGACACTCGGAAATGGAGAGTGAAACACAGACACTCGGGAATGGAGAGTGCAACACAGACACTCGGAAATGGAGAGAGAAAGACAGGCACTCGGAAATGGAGAGAGAAACACAGACACTCTGGAATGGAGTGTGTAACACAGACACTCGGGAATGGAGAGCGAAACACAGATACGCTAGAATGGAGAGTGAAACACAGACACTCGGGAATGGAGAGTGAAACACAGACACTCGGGAATGGAGAGTGAAACACAGACACTCTGGAATGGAGAGTGTAACACATACACTCGGGAATGGAGAGTGAAACACAGACACTCGTAAATAGAGAGAAAACCACAGACACTCTGGAATGGAGAGAGAAACACAGACAGTCTGGAATGGAGTGCGAAACACAGACGCTCCGGAAAGGAGAGAGAAACAGACACTCTGGAATGGACAGAGAAAGACAGACATTCCAGAATAGAGAGTGAAACACAAACACTCTGGAATGGAGAGTGAAACACAGACGCTCGGGAAAGGAGAGTGAAATACAGACACTCTGGAATACAGTGTGAAACACAGACACTCGAAAACGGAGAGTGAAACAGACACTCGGGAATGGAGAGTGAAACACAGACACTCGGGAATGGAGAGTGAAACACAGGCACTCTGGAATGGAGAGTGAAACACAGGCACTCTGGAATGGAGAGTGAAACACAGACACTCTGGAATGGAGAGTGAAACACAGACACAAGAAATGGACAGGGAAACACAGACACAAGAAATGGACAGGGAAACACAGACACTCTGGAATGGTGAGTGAAACACAGACGCTCGGGAAAGGAGAGAGAAACACAGACACAAGAAATGGACAGGGAAACACAGACACTCTGGAATGGTGAGTGAAACACAGACGCTCGGGAAAGGAGAGAGAAACACAGACACTCTGGAATGGACAGAGAAACACAGACATTCCAGAATGGAAAATGAAACACAGACACTCGGGAACACAGCGTGAAGCACAGACACTCGAAAATGGAGAGTGAATCAAAGACACTCTGGAATGGAGAGTGAAACACAAACACTCTGGAATGGAGAGAGCAACACACACTCGGGAATGGAGAGTGAAACACAGATACTCTGGAATGGAGAGTGAAACACAGACACTAGAAATGGACAGAGAAATTCAGAGACTCGTGAATGGAGGGCGAAACACAGACACGCTAGAATGGAGAGTGAAACACAGACACTCGGGAATGGAGAGTGAATCAAAGACACTCTGGAATGGAGAGTGAAACACAAACACTCTGGAATATAGAGAGCAACACAGACACTCGGGAATGGAGAGTGTAACACAGACACTCGGGAATGGAGAGTGAAACACAGACACTCTGGAATGGAGAGTGAAACACAGACACTCGGGAATGGAGAGTGAAACACAGACACTCGGGAATGGAGAGTGTAACACAGACACTCGGGAATGGAGAGTGAAACACAGACACTCTGGAATGGAGAGTGTAACACAGACACTCGGGAATGGAGAGCGAAACACAGACACGCTAGAATGGAGAGTGAAACACAGACACTCGGGAATGGAGAGTGAAACACAGACACTCGGGAATGGAGAGAGATACACAGAGACTCGTGAATGGAGAGCGAAACACAGACACGCTAGAATGGAGAGTGAAACACAGACACTCGGGAATGGAGAGTGTAACACAGAAACTCAGGAATGGAGAGTGAAACACAGACACCGGGAATGGAGAGTGAAACACAGACACTCGGAAATGGAGAGTGAAACACAGACACTCGGGAATGGAGAGTGAAACACAGACACTCGGAAATGGAGAGAGAAAGACAGGCACTCGGAAATGGAGAGAGAAACACAGACACTCGGGAATGGAGAGTGCAACACAGACACTCGGAAATGGAGAGAGAAAGACATGCACTCAGAAATGGAGCGAGAAACACAGACACACTAGATTGTAGAGTGGATCACGGACACTTGGGAATGGAGAGAGAAACACACTCTGGAATGGAGAGTGAAACACAGACACTGGAGAATGGAGAGGGAATCACAGGCACTCTGGAATGGAGAGAGGAACAGAGACATTCTAGAATGGAGAGTGAAACACAGACACGCTGGATTGGAGAGTGAAGCACAGGCACTCAAGAATGGACAGTGAAACACAGACACTCTGAATTGGAGAGTGAAACACAGACACTCGAGAATGGAGAGTGAAACACAGACACTGGAATGGGAAGAGAAACACTGACACTCTGGAATGGAGAGTGAAACACAGACTCTCTGGAATGGAGTGCGCAAAACAGACACTCTGGAATGGAGAGTGAAACACAGACACGCTAGAATGGAGAGTGAAACACAGACACTCTGGATTGGAGAGAGAAACACAGACACTCTGGAATAGAGAGTGAAACACAGACCCATTAGATTGTAGAGTGGAACACAGACATACGGGAATGGAGAGTGAAACGGAGACATTTGGGAATGGAGAGAGAAACACAGAGACTCGGGAATGGAGAGTGTAACACAGACACGCCGGAATGGAGAGAGAAACACAGACACTCAGGAACGGAGAGTGAAACACAGACTCTCTGCAATCGAGAGAGAAACACAGACACGCTGGAATGGAGAGAGAAACACAGACACTCTGGAATGGAGAGTGAAACACAGTCACGCTGGATTGGAGAGTGAAACAGAGACACTCGGGAATGGAGAGTGAAACACAGACACTAGAAATGGATGGAGAAACAAAAACACTCGTGAATGGAGAGCGAAACACAGACTCTCGGGATGGAGAGAGAAACACAGACACTAGAAATGGATAGGGAAACACAGAGACTCGTGAATGGAGAGCGAAACACAGACACGCTTGAATGGAGAGTGAAACACAGACACTCTGTAATGGAGGGTGAAACACAGACACCCGGGAATGGAGAGTGAAACACAGACACTCTGGAATGGAGAGTGAAACACAGAAACTAGAAATGGACAGAGAAACACAGAGACGCGTGAATGGAGAGCGAAACACAGACACGCTAGAATGGAGAGCGAAACACAGACATTCTGGAATGGAGAGTGAAACACAGAACCTTGTGAATGGAGAGCCAAACACAGACACGCTAGAATAGAGAGTGAAACACGAACACTCTGGAATGGAGAGAGAAACACAGAAACTCGGGAATGGAGAGAGAAACAGAGACATTCTAGAATGGAGAGAAAGTCACAGACACCATGGAATAGAGAGGGAAACACAGACACATGGAAATGGAGAGAGAATCATAGACACTCTGGAATGGTGAGAGAAACACAGACACTCTGGAATGGAGAGTGAAACACAGACACTCTGGAATGGAGAGTGTAACACATACACTCGGGAATGGAGAGTGAAACACAGACACTCTGGAATGGAGAGCGAAACACAGACACTCTAGAATGGAGAGTGAAACACAGACACTCTGGAATGGAGAGAGAAACACAGACACTCGGGAATGGAGAGTGTAACACAGACACGCCGGAATGGAGAGAGAATCACAGACACTCAGGGACGGAGAGTGAAACACAGACTCTCTGGAATTGAGAGAGAAACACAGACACTCTGGAATGGAGAGAGAAACACAGACATTCAGGATTGGAGAGTGAAAGCCAGACACGCTAGAATGGAGAGTGAAACACAGTCACTCGGGAATGGAGAGTGAAACACAGATACTCAAGAATGGAGAGTGAAACACAGACACAAGAAATGGACAGAGAAACACAGACAATCGTGAATGGGGAGTGAAACACAGACACGCTAGAACGGAGAGTGAATCACAGACACTCGGGAATGGAGAGTGAAACACAGACACGCTAGAATGGAGAGTGAAACACAGACACTCGGAAATGGAGAGTGAAACACAGACACTAGGGAATGGAGAGAGAAACACAGGTACTCTAGAATGGAGAGTGAATCACAGACACTCGGGAATGGAGAGTGAAACACAGACACTCTAGAATGGAGAGTGAAACACAGACACTCGGGAATGGAGAGTGAAACACAGGTACTCTAGAATGGAGAGTGAAACACAGACACTCTGGAATGGAGAGTGAAACACAGGTACTCTAGAATGGAGAGTGAATCACAGACACTCGGGAATGGAGAGTGAAACACAGACACTCGGGAATGGAGAGTGAAACACCGACACTCGGCAATGGAGAGAGAAACACAGACATTGTGGAATGGAGAGTGAAACACAGACACTCGGGAATGGAGAGTGAAACACAGACACTCGGCAATGGAGAGAGAAACACAGACATTGTGGAATAGAGAGAGAAACACAGACACTCGGGAATGGAGAGAGAAACACAGACATTGTGGAATGGAGAGAGAAACACAGACACTCGGGAATGGAGAGTGAAACACAGACACTCTGGAATGGAGATAGAAAGAGAGACACTCTAGAATGGAGAGAAAGACACAGACACCATGGAATGGAGAGGGAAACACGGACACTCGAAAATGGGGAGTGAAAGACAGACACTCTGGAATGGAGAATGAAACACAGACGCTCGGGAAAGGAGAGAGAAACACAGATACTCGTGAATGTAGAGTGAAACACAGACACTCGGGAATGGAGAGTGAAACACAGACACTCGGGAACGGAGAGTGAAACACAGACACTCTGGAATGGAGAGAGAAACACAGACACTCTGGAATGGAGAGTGAAACACAGGCACTCTAGAATGGAGAGTAAAACACAGACACTCTGGAATGGAGAGTGAAACACAGACACTCGGGAATGGAGAGTGAAACACAGACACTCTGGACTGGAGAGTGAAACACAGACACTAGAAATGGACAGAGAAACACAGACAATCGTGAATGGGGAGTGGAACACAGACACGCTAGAATGGAGAGTGAAACACAGACACTCGGGAATGGAGAGTGAAACACAGACACGCTAGAATGGAGAGTGAAACACAGACACTCGGGAATGGAGAGTGAAACACAGACACTCTGGAATGGAGAGTGAAACTCAGACACTCTGAAATGGAGAGAGAAACACAGGCACTCGGAAATGGAGAGAGAAACACAGACACTCAGGAATGGAGAGTGTAACACAGACTCTCGGAAATGGAGAGAGAAACACAGACACTCCGGAATGGAGAGTGAAACACAGACATTCTGGAATGGAGAGCGAAACACAGACACTCTGGAATGGAGAGAGAAACACAGACACTCAGGAATGGAGAGGGAAACACAGTCACTCTGGAATGGAGAGAGAAACACAGACACTCGGGAATGGAGAGTGAAGCACAGACACTTGGGAATGGAGAGAGAAACGCACTCTGGAATGGAGAGTGAAACACAGACACTGGAGAATGGAGAGGGAAACAGAGACACTCTGGAATGGAGAGAGAAACACAGACACCCTGGAATGGAGAGAGGAACAGAGGGACCGAGAATGGAGAGCGAAACACAGACACTCTGGAATGGAGACAGAAACACAGACACTTGGGAATGGAGAGAGAAACACAGACACTCTGGAATGGAGAGTGTAGCTCTGACACTCTGGAATGGAGAGTGAAACACAGGCACATTAGATTGTAGAGTGGAACACAGACATACGGGAATGGAGAGTGAAACAAAGACACTCTGTAATGGAGGGTGAAACACAGACACCCGGGAATGGAGAGTGAAACACAGACACTCTGGAATGGAGAGTGAAACACAGACACTAGAAATTGACAGAGAAACACAGAGACGCGTGAATGGAGAGCGAAACACAGACACGCTAGAATGGAGAGCGAAACACAGACATTCTGGAATGGAGAGTGAAACACAGAACCTCGTGAATGGAGAGCCAAACACAGACACGCTAGAATAGAGAGTGAAACACGAACACTCTGGAATGGAGAGAGAAACACAGAAACTCGGGAATGGAGAGAGAAACAGAGACATTCTAGAATGGAGAGAAAGTCACAGACACCATGGAATAGAGAGGGAAACACAGACACATGGAAATGGAGAGAGAACCATAGACACTCTGGAATGGTGAGAGAAACACAGACACTCTGGAATGGAGAGTGAAACACAGACACTCTGGAATGGTGAGAGAAACACAGACACTCTGGAATGGAGAGTGAAACATAGACACTCTGGAATGGTGAGAGAAACACAGACACTCTGGAATGGAGAGTGTAACACATACACTCGGGAATGGAGATTGAAACACAGACACTCTGGAATGGAGAGTGAAACACAGACACTCTAGAATGGAGAGTGAAACACAGACACTCTGGAATGGAGAGAGAAACACAGACACTCGGGAATGGAGAGTGTAACACAGACACGCCGGAATGGAGAGAGAATCACAGGCACTCGGAAATGGAGAGAGAAACACAGACACTCAGGAATGGAGAGTGTAACACAGACTCTCGGAAATGGAGAGAGAAACACAGACACACTGGAATGGAGAGAGGAACAGAGGGACCGAGAATGGAGAGCGAAACACAGACACTCTGGAATGGAGACAGAAACACAGACACTTGGGAATGGAGAGAGAAACACAGACACTCTGGAATGGAGAGTGTAGCTCTGACACTCTGGAATGGAGAGTGAAACACAGGCACATTAGATTGTAGAGTGGAACACAGACATACGGGAATGGAGAGTGAAACAAAGTCACTTGGGAATGGAGAGAGAAACGCACTCTGGATTGGAGAGTGAAACACAGACACTCGGGAATGGAGAGAGAAACACAGACACTCCGGAATGGAGACGGAAACACAGACACTCTGGAATGAAGAGCGAAACATAGACACTCTGGAATGGAGAGAGAAACTCAGACACTCAGGAATGGAGAGAGAAACACAGACACTCAGGAATGGAGAGCGAAACACAGACACTCGGGAATGGAGAGTAAAGCACAGACACTTGGGAATGGAGAGAGAAACGCACTCTGGAATGGAGGGTAAAACACATGCACTGGAGAATGGAGAGTGAAACACAGACACTCGGGAATGGAGAGTGAAACACAGACACTCGGGAATGGAGAGTGAAACACAGACACTCTGGAATGGAGAGAGAAAGACAGACACTCGGAAATGGAGAGAGAAAGACAGGCACTCGGAAATGGAGAGAGAAACATAGACACACTAGATTGTAGAGCGGATCACGGACACTCAGAAATGGAGAGTGAAACACAGACACTTGGGAATGGAGAGAGAAACACACTCTGGGATGGAGAGTGAAACACAGACACTGGAGAATGGAGAGGGAAACACAGACACTCTGGAATGGAGAGAGGAATAGAGACACTCTAGAATAGAGAGTGAAACACAGACACGCTGGATTGGTGAGTGAAACACAGACACTCTGGAATGGAGAGTGAATCACAGACATTCGGGAATGGAGAGTGAAACACAGACACTGGAGAAGGGAGAGTGAAACACAGACACTCTGGAATGGAGAGAGAACAGAGACACTCTGGAATGGAGAGAGAAACACAGACACTCTGGAATAGAGAGTGAAACACAGACACATTAGATGGTAGATTGGAACACAGACATACGGGAATGGAGAGTGAAACGGAGACATTTGGGAATGGAGAGAGAAACACAGACACTCGGGAATGGAGAGAGAAACACAGACACTCTGGAATGGAGAGAGAACAGAGACACTCTGGAATGGAGAGTGAAACACAGACACTCGAGAATGGAGAGTGAAACACAGACACTCTGGAATGGAGAGTGAAACACAGACACTCTAGAATGGAGAGTGAATCACAGACATTCGGGAATGGAGAGAGAAACACAGACACTCGGGAATGGAGAGTGAACAGAGACACTCTGGAATGGAGAGAGAAACACAGACACTCTGGAATGGAGAGTGAAACACAGACACTGGAGAAGGGAGAGTGAAACACAGACACTCTGGAATGGAGAGAGAACAGAGACACTCTGGAATGGAGAGAGAACAGAGACACTCTGGAATGGAGAGTGAATCACAGGCACTCTGGAATGGAGAGTGAAACACAGACACTCGAGAATGGAGAGTGAAACACAGACACTCTGGAATGGAGAGTGAAACACAGACACTCTGGAATGGAGAGAGAAACACAGACACTCTGGAATAGAGAGTGAAACACAGACACATTAGATTGTAGAGTGGAACACAGACCTATGGGAATGGAGAGTGAAACAAAGACACTTGGGAATGGAGAGTGTAACACAGACACTCTGGAATAGAGAGTGAATCACAGACACTCTGGAATGGAGAGTGAATCACAGACACTCGGGAATGGAGACTGAAACACAGACACGCTAGAATGGAGAGTGTAACACAGACACTCGGGAATGGAGAGTGAAACACAGACACTCTGGAATGGAGAGTGAAACACAGACACTCTGGAATGGAGAGTGAATCACAGACACTCGGGAATGGAGACTGAAACACAGACACTCGGGAATGGAGAGTGAAACACAGACACTCTGGAATGGAGAGTGAAACACAGACACGCTAGAATGGAGAGTGAAACACAGACACTCGGGAATGGAGAGTGAAACACAGACACTCTGGAATGCAGAGTGAAACACAGACACTCGGGAATGGAGAGTGAAACACAGACACTCGGGAATGGAGAGAGAACCACAGACACTTTGGAATGCAGAGTGAAACACAGACACTCGGGAATGGAGAGAGAAACACAGACACTCGGGAATGGAGAGAGAACCACAGACACTTTGGAATGCAGAGTGAAACACAGACACTCGGGAATGGAGAGAGAAACACAGACACTCGGGAATGGAGAGTGACACACAGACACTCTAGAATGGAGAGTGAAACACAGGTACTCTAGAATGAAGAGTGAATCACAGACACTCGGGAATGGAGACTGAAACACAGACACGCTAGAATGGAGAGTGAAACACAGACACTCGGGAATGGAGAGTGTAACACAGACATTGTGGAATGGAGAGTGAATCACAGACACTCGAGAATGGAGAGTGAATCACAGACACTCGAGAATGGAGAGTGAAACACAAACACTCTGGAATGCAGAGTGAAACACAGACACTCGGGAATGGAGAGAGAAACACAGACACTCTGGAATGCAGAGTGAAACACAGACATTGTGGAATGGAGAGTGAATCACAGACACTCGGGAATGGAGAGAGAAACACAGACACTCTGGAATGGAGAGTGAAACACGGGTACTCTAGAATGGAGAGTGAAACACAGACACTCGGGAATGGAGAGTGAAACACAAACACTCTGGAATGCAGAGTGAAACACAGACACTCGGGAATGGAGAGAGAAACACAGACACTCTGGAATGGAGAGTGAAACACAGGTACTCTAGAATGGAGAATGAATCACAGACACTCGGGAATGGGGAGTGAAACACATACGCGCTAGAATGGAGAGTGGAACACAGACACTCGGGAATGGAGAGAGAAACACAGACACTCGGGAATGGAGAGTGTAACACATACACTCGGGAATGGAGAGTGAAACACAGACACTCTGGAATGGAGAGTGAAACACAGACACTATAAATGCAGAGAGAAACACAGACACTCGTGAATGGAGAGCGAAACACAGACACTCTAGAATGGAGAGTGAAACACAGACACTCTGGAATGGAGAGTGATACACAGACACTCTGGAATGGAGAGAGAAAAACAGACACTCGGGAATGGAGAGAGAAACACAGACACTCTGGAATGGAGAGTGAAACACAGGTACTCTAGAATGGAGAGAGAAACAAAGACACTCGGGAATGGAGAGTGAAACACAGACACGCTAGAATGGAGAGTGGAACACAGACACTCGGGAATGGAGAGTGTAACACGGACATTGTGGAATGGAGAGTGAAACACAGACACTCCGGAATGTAGAGTGAAACACAGACACTTGGGAATGGAGAGTGATACACAGACACTCTGGAATGGAGAGAGAAAAACAGACACTCTGGAATGGAGAGAGAAAGAGAGAACCTCTAGAATGGAGAATGAAACACAGACGCTCGGGAAAGGAGAGAGAAACACAGATACTCGTGAATGTAGAGTGAAACACAGACACTCGGGAATGGAGAGTGAAACACAGACACTCGGGAACGGAGAGTGAAACACAGACAGTCTGGAATGGAGAGAGAAACACAGACACGCTGGAATGGAGAGTGAAACACAGGCACTCTAGAATGGAGAGTAAAACACAGACACTCTGGAATGGAGAGTGAAACACAGACACTCGGGAATGGAGAGTGAAACACAGACACTCTGGAATGGAGAGTGAAACACAGACACTAGAAATGTTCAGAGAAACACAGACAATCGTGAATGGGGAGTGAAACACAGACACGCTAGAATGGAGAGTGAAACACAGACACTCGGGAATGGAGAGTGAAACACAGACACGCTAGAATGGAGAGTGAAACACAGACACTCTGGAATGGAGAGTGAAACACAGACACTCGGGAATGGAGAGTGAAACACAGAAGCTCTGGAATGGAGAGAGAAACACAGGCACTCTGGAATGGAGAGTGAATCACAGATATTCTGGAATGGAGAGTGAAACACAGACACTCGGGAATGGAGAGAGAAACACAGACACTCAGGAATGGAGAGTGAAACACAGACACGCCGGAATGGAGAGTGAAACACAGACACCCTGGAATGGAGAGAGGAGCACAGACACTCGGGGATGGACAGTGAAACACAGACACTCTGGATTGGAGTGTGAAACACAGACACTCGTGAATGGAGAGAGAAACACAGACACTCTGGAATGGAGAGCGAAACACAGACACTCTGGAATGAATGGAGGAAGAGAGACACTCGTGAATGGAGAGCGAAACACAGAACCTCTGGAATGGGGAGAGAAGCACAGACACTGGGGAATGGAGAGAGAAACACAGACACTTGGGAATGGAGAGAGTAACACAGACACTGGGGAATGGAGAGAGAAACACAGACACTGGGGAATGGAGAGTGAAACACAGATACTGGGGAATGGAGAGTGAAACACAGACACTGGGGAATGGAGAAAGTAACACAGACACTGGGGAATGGAGAGAGAAACACAGACACTGGGGAATGGAGAGAGTAACACAGACACTGGGGAATGGAGAGAGAAACACAGATACTGGGGAATGGAGAGAGAAACACAGATACTGGGGAATGGAGAGTGAAACACAGACACTGGGGAATGGAGAGAGTAACACAGACACTGGGGAATGGAGAGCGAAACACAGACACTGGGGAATGGAGAGAGTAACACAGACACTGGGGAATGGAGACAGAAACACAGACACTCTGGAATCGAGAGAGAAACACAGACACTGGGGAATGGAGAGTGAAACACAGACACTCTAGAATAGAGAGTGAAACACAGACACTCTGGAATGGAGAGTGAAACACAGACACTCGGGAATGGAGAGTGTAACACAGACACTCTGGAATGGACACAGAAACAGACACTCTGGAATGGAGAGAGAAACTCAGACACTCTTGAATGGCGAGTGAAACACAGACACTCGGGAATGGAGAGTGAAACACAGACACTGGAGAATGGAGAGTGAAACACAGACACTCTGGAATGGGGAGAGAAACACAGACACTCTGGAATGGAGAGCGAAATACAGACACTGGGGAATGGAAAGAGAAACACAGACACTCGGGAATGGAGAGTGTAACACAGGCACTCTGGAATGGACACAGAAACAGACACTCTGGAATGGAGAGAGAAACACAGACACTCTGGAATGGAGAGTGAAACACAGAAGCTCTGGAATGGAGAGAGAAACGCAGGCACTCTGGAATGGAGAGTGAATCACAGATATTCTGGAATGGAGAGTGAAACACAGACACTCGGGAATGGAGAGTGAAACACAGACACTCGGGAATGGACAGTGAAACACAGACACGCCGGAATGGAGAGTGAAACACAGACACTCTGGAATGGAGAGAGGAGCACAGACACTCGGGGATGGACAGTGAAACACAGACACTCTGGATTGGAGTGTGAAACACAGACACTCTGGAATGGAGAGAGGAAGAGAGACACTCGTAAATGGAGAGCGAAACACAGAACCTCTGGAATGGAGAGAGAAGCACAGACACTGGGGAATGGAGAGAGAAACACAGACACTTGGGAATGGAGAGAGAAACACAGACACTGGGGAATGGAGAGTGAAACACAGACACTGGGGAATGGAGAGAGTAACACAGACACTGGGGAATGGAGAGAGAAACACAGACACTGGGGAATGGGGAGAGTAACACAGACACTGGGGAATGGAGACAGAAACACAGACACTTTGGAATCGAGAGAGAAACACAGACACTGGGGAATGGAGAGTGAAACACAGACACTCTAGAATAGAGAGTGAAACACAGACACTCTGGAATGGAGAGTGAAACACAGACACTCTGGAATGCAGAGTGAAACACAGACACTCTAGAATAGAGAGTGAAACACAGACACTCGGGAATGGAGAGTGAAACACAGACACTCGGGAATGGACAGTGAAACACAGACTCTCTGGAATGTAGAGTGAATCACAGATATTCTGGAATGGAGAGTGAAACACAGTCACTCGGGAATGGAGAGTGAACACAGTCACTCGGGAATGGACAGTGAAACACAGACTCTCTGGAATGGAGAGCGCAACACAGACACTGGAGAATGGAGACAGAAACACAGACACTCTGGAATGGAGAGAGATACACAGACACTCTGGAATGGAGAGCGAGACACAGGCTCTCTGGAATGGAGAGAGAAAACAGACACTCAGGAATGGAGAGAGAAACACAGACACTCTGGAATGGAGAGAGAAACACAGACACTCGGGAATGGAGAGTGAAGCACAGCCACTTGAGAATCGAGAGAGAAACGCACTCTGGAATGGAGAGTGAAACACAGACACTCTGGAACGGAGAGTGAAACACAGATACTGGAGAATGGAGAGTGAAACACAGACACTCTAGAATGGCGAGTGAAACACAGACACTCTGGAATGGAGAGCGAAACACAGGCACAGTGGAATGGAAAGAGAAGCACAAACACTCGGGAATAGAGAGTGTAACACAGACACTCTGGAATGGAGAGAGAAACACAGACACTCTGGAATGGAGAGAGAAACACAGTCACTCTAGAATGGCGACTGAAACACAGACACTCTGGAATGGAGAGCGAAACACAGACACTGGGGAATGGAAAGAGAAACACAGACACTCGGGAATGGAGAGTGTAACACAGACACTCTGGAATGGAGAGAGAAACACAGACACTCTGGAATGGAGAGAGAAACACAGACACTCTAGAATGGCGAGTGAAACACAGACACTCGGGAATGGAGAGTGAAACACAGACACTGGAGAATGGAGAGTGAAACACAGACACTCTGGAATGGAGAGAGAAACACAGACACTCTGGAATGGAGAGCGAAACACAGACACTGGGGAATGGAAAGAGAAACACAGGCACTCGGGAATGGAGAGTGTAACACAGACACTCTGGAATGGACACAGAAACACAGACACTCTGGAATGGAGAGAGAAACACGGACACTCTGGAATGCAGAGTGAATCACAGATATTCTGGAATGGAGAGTGAAACACAGACATTCGGGAATGGAGAGTGAAACACAGACACTCGGGAATGGACAGTGAAACACAGACACGCCGGAATGGAGAGTGAAACACAGACGCACTGGAATGGAGAGAGAAACACAGGCACTCTGGAATGCAGAGTGAATCACAGATATTCTGGAATGGAGAGTGAAACACAGACATTCGGGAATGGAGAGTGAAACACAGACACTCGGGAATGGACAGTGAAACACAGACACGCCGGAATGGAGAGTGAAACACAGACACTCTGGAATGGAGAGAGAAACACAAACACTGGGGAATGGAGAGTGAAACATAGACACTCTTGAATACAGAGTGACACACAGGCATCTAGAATGCGGAACGAAACACAGGCATTGTAGAGATGAGAGTGAAAGACAGACACTCTGGAATGGATAGAGAAACACAGACACTGGGGAATGGAAAGAGAAACACAGACATTCGGGAATGGAGAGTGAAACACAGACACTCTGGAATGGAGAGTGTAACGCAGACACTCTGGAATGGACACAGAAACACAGACACTCGGGAATGGGGAGTGAAGCACAGACACTTGGGAATGGAGAGAGAAACACACTCTGTAATGGAGAGTGAAACACAGACACTGGGGAATGGAGAGTGAAACATAGACACTCTTGAATAGAGAGTGACACACAGGCATCTAGAATGCGGAACGAAACACAGGCATTGTAGAGATGAGAGTGAAAGACAGACACTCTGGAATGGATAGAGAAACACAGACACTGGGGAATGGAAAGAGAAACACAGACATTCGGGAATGGAGAGTGAAACACAGACACTCTGGAATGGAGAGTGTAACGCAGACACTCTGGAATGGACACAGAAACACAGACACTCGGGAATGGGGAGTGAAGCACAGACACTTGGGAATGGAGAGAGAAACACACTCTATAATGGAGAGTGAAACACAGACACTGGAGAATGGAGAGTGAAACACAGACACTCTTGACTGGAGACAGATACACAGACACTCTGGAATGGAGAGCGAAACACAGACACTCTGGAATGGAGAGAGAAACACAGACACTCAGGAATGGAGAGAGAAACACAGACGCTCTGGAATGGAGAGAGAAACACAGACACTCGGGAATGGAGAGTGTAACACAGACACTCTGGAATGGAGACAGAAACACAGACACTCTGGAATGGAGGGAGAAACACAGACACTCTGGAATGGAGAGTGAAACACAGACGCTCTGGAATGGAGAGAGAAACACAGGCACTCTGGAATGGAGAGTGAAACACAGACGCTCTGGAATGGAGAGAGAAACAGAGACACTCTGGAATGGAGAGAGAAACACAGACACTCGGGAATGGAGAGTGAAACACAGAAGCTCTGGAATGGAGAGAGAAACACAGACACTCGAGAATGGAGAGTGAAACACAGATACTCTGGAATGGAGAGAGAAACACAGGCACTCTGGAATGGAGAGTGAAACACAGACACTCGGGAATGGAGAGTGAAACACAGACACTCGGGAATGGACAGTGAAACACAGACTCTCTGGAATGTAGAGTGAATCACAGATATTCTGGAATGGAGAGTGAAACACAGTCACTCGGGAATGGTGAGTGAACACAGACACTCTGGAATGGAGAGAGAAACACAGACTCTCTGGAATGGAGAGAGAAACACAGACACTCGGGAATGGAGAGAGAAACACAGACTCTCTGGAATGGAGAGAGAAACACAGACACTCGGGAATGGGGAGTGAAGCACAGACACTTGGGAATGGAGAGAGAAACACACTCTGGAATGGAGAGTGAAACACAGACACTGGAGAATGGAGACTGAAACACCGACACTCTGGAATGGAGAGAGATACACAGGCTTTCTGGAATGGAGAGAGAAAACAGACACTCAGGAATGGAGAGAGAAACACAGACACTCTGGAATGGAGAGTGAAACACAGACATTCTGGAATGGAGAGTGTAACACAGACACTCTGGAATGGAGAGAGAAACACAGACACTCTAGAATGGCGAGTGAAACACAGACACTCGGGAATGGAGAGTGAAACACAGACACTGGAGAATGGTGAGAGAAACACAGACTCTCTGGAATGGAGAGAGAAACACAGACACTCTAGAATGGCGACTGAAACACAGACACTCTGGAATGGAGAGCGAAACACAGACACTGGGAATGGAAAGAGAAACACAGACACTCGGGAATGGAGAGTGTAACACAGACACTCTGGAATGGAGAGAGAAACACAGACACTCTGGAATGGAGAGAGATACACAGACACTCTAGAATGGCGAGTGAAACACAGAGACTCGGGAATTGAGAGTGAAACACAGACACTGGAGAATGGAAAGTGAAACACAGACACTCTGGAATGGAGAGAGAAACACAGACACTCTGGAATGGAGAGCGAAACAAAGACACTGGGGAATGGAAAGAGAAACACAGACACTCGGGAATGGAGAGTGTAACACAGACACTCTGGAATGGACACAGAAACACAGACACTCTGGAATGGAGAGAGAAACACAGACACTCTGGAATGGAGAGTGAAACACAGAAGCTCTGGAATGGAGAGTGAAACACAGTCACTCGGGAATGGTGAGTGAACACAGTCACTCGGGAATGGACAGTGAAACAAAGACTCTCTGGAATGGAGAGCGCAACACAAACACTCTGGAATGGAGAGAGAAACACAGACTCTCTGGAATGGAGAGAGAAACACAGACACTCGGGAATGGAGAGAGAAACACAGACTCTCTGGAATGGAGAGAGAAACACAGACACTCGGGAATGGGGAGTGAAGCACAGACACTTGGGAATGGAGAGAGAAACACACTCTGGAATGGAGAGTGAAACACAGACACTGGAGAATGGAGACTGAAACACCGACACTCTGGAATGGAGAGAGATACACAGGCTTTCTGGAATGGAGAGAGAAAACAGACACTCAGGAATGGAGAGAGAAACACAGACACTCTGGAATGGAGAGTGAAACACAGACATTCTGGAATGGAGAGTGTAACACAGACACTCTGGAATGGAGAGAGAAACACAGACACTCTAGAATGGCGAGTGAAACACAGACACTCGGGAATGGAGAGTGAAACACAGACACTGGAGAATGGTGAGAGAAACACAGACTCTCTGGAATGGAGAGAGAAACACAGACACTCTAGAATGGCGACTGAAACACAGACACTCTGGAATGGAGAGCGAAACACAGACACTGGGAATGGAAAGAGAAACACAGACACTCGGGAATGGAGAGTGTAACACAGACACTCTGGAATGGAGAGAGAAACACAGACACTCTGGAATGGAGAGAGATACACAGACACTCTAGAATGGCGAGTGAAACACAGAGACTCGGGAATTGAGAGTGAAACACAGACACTGGAGAATGGAAAGTGAAACACAGACACTCTGGAATGGAGAGAGAAACACAGACACTCTGGAATGGAGAGCGAAACAAAGACACTGGGGAATGGAAAGAGAAACACAGACACTCGGGAATGGAGAGTGTAACACAGACACTCTGGAATGGACACAGAAACACAGACACTCTGGAATGGAGAGAGAAACACAGACACTCTGGAATGGAGAGTGAAACACAGAAGCTCTGGAATGGAGAGAGAAACACAGGCACTCTGGAATGGAGAGTGAAACACAGACACTCTGGAATGGAGAGAGGAGTACAGACACTCGGGGATGGACAGTGAAACACAGACACTCTGGATTGGAGTGTGAAACACAGACACTCGTGAATGGAGAGAGAAACACAGACACTCTGGAATGGAGAGCGAAACACAGACACTCTGGAATGAATGGAGGAAGAGAGACACTCGTGAATGGAGAGCGAAACACAGAACCTCTGGAATGGAGAGAGAAGCACAGACACTGGGGAATGGAGCGAGAAACACAGACACTTGGGAATGGAGAGAGAAACACAGATACTGGGGAATGGAGAGTGAAACACAGACACTGGGGAATGGAGAGAGTAACACAGACACTGGGGAATGGAGAGAGAAACACAGACACTGGGGAATGGAGAGAGTAACACAGACACTGGGGAATGGAGACAGAAACACAGACACTCTGGAATCGAGAGAGAAACACAGACACTGGGGAATGGAGAGTGAAACACAGACACTCTAGAATAGAGAGTGAAACACAGACACTCTGGAATGGAGAGTGAAACACAGACACTCGGGAATGGAGAGTGTAACACAGACACTCTGGAATGGACACAGAAACAGACACTCTGGAATGGAGAGAGAAACACAGACACTCTAGAATGGCGAGTGAAACACAGACACTCGGGAATGGAGAGTGAAACACAGACACTGGAGAATGGAGAGTGAAACACAGACACTCTGGAATGGAGAGAGAAACACAGACACTCTGGAATGGAGAGCGAAATACAAACACTGGGGAATGGAAAGAGAAACACAGACACTCGGGAATGGAGAGTGTAACACAGACACTCTGGAATGGACACAGAAACAGACACTCTGGAATGGAGAGTGAAACACAGACACTCTGGAATGGAGAGTGAAACACAGAAGCTCTGGAATGGAGAGAGAAACACAGGCACTCTGGAATGGACAGTGAAACACAGACACGCCGGAATGGAGAGTGAAACACAGACACTCTGGAATGGAGAGAGGAGCACAGGCACTCGGGGATGGACAGTGAAACACAGACACTCTGGATTGGAGTGTGAAACACAGACACTCTGGAATGGACAGGGGAAGAGAGACACTCGTAAATGGAGAGCGAAACACAGAACCTCTGGAATGGAGAGAGAAGCACAGACACTGGGGAATGGAGAGAGAAACACAGACACTTGGGAATGGAGAGACAAACACAGACACTGGGGAATGGAGAGTGAAACACAGACACTGGGGAATGGAGAGAGTAACACAGACACTGGGGAATGGAGAGAGAAACACACACACTGGGGAATGGGGAGAGTAACACAGACACTGGGGAATGGAGACAGAAACACAGACACTTTGGAATCGAGAGAGAAACACAGACACTGGGGAATGGAGAGTGAAACACAGACACTCTAGAATAGAGAGTGAAACACAGACACTCTGGAATGGAGAGTGAAACACAGACACTCTGGAATGCAGAGTTAAACACAGACACTCTAGAATAGAGAATGAAACACAGATACTCGGGAATGGAGAGTGAAACACAGACACTCGGGAATGGACAGTGAAACACAGACTCTCTGGAATGTAGAGTGAATCACAGATATTCTGGAATGGAGAGTGAAACACAGTCACTCGGGAATGGAGAGTGAACACAGTAACTCGGGAATGGACAGTGAAACACAGACTCTCTGGAATGGAGAGCGCAACACAGACACTGGAGAATGGAGACAGAAACACAGACACTCTGGAATGGAGAGAGATACACAGACACTCTGGAATGGAGAGCGAGACACAGGCTCTCTGGAATGGAGAGAGAAAACAGACACTCAGGAATGGAGAGAGAAACACAGACACTCTGGAATGGAGAGAGAAACACAGACACTCGGGAATGGAGAGTGAAGCACAGCCACTTGAGAATCGAGAGAGAAACGCACTCTGGAATGGAGAGTGAAACACAGACACTCTGGAACGGAGAGTGAAACACAGACACTGGAGAATGGAGAGTGAAACACAGACACTCTAGAATGGCGAGTGAAACACAGACACTCTGGAATGGAGAGCGAAACACAGACACAGTGGAATGGAAAGAGAAGCACAGACACTCGGGAATAGAGAGTGTAACACAGACACTCTGGAATGGAGAGAGAAACACAGACACTCTGGAATGGAGAGAGAAACACAGTCACTCTAGAATGGCGAGTGAAACACAGACACTCGGGAATGGAGAGTGAAACACAGACACTGGAGAATGGAGAGTGAAACACAGACTCTCTGGAATGGAGAGACAAACACAGACACTCTAGAATGGCGACTGAAACACAGACACTCTGGAATGGAGAGCGAAACACAGACACTGGGGAATGGAAAGATAAACACAGACACTCGGGAATGGAGAGTGTAACACAGACACTCTGGAATGGAGAGAGAAACACAGACACTCTGTAATGGAGCGAGAAACACAGACACTCTAGAATGGCGAGTGAAACACAGACTCTCGGGAATGGAGAGTGAAACACAGACACTGGAGAATGGAGAGTGAAACACAGACACTCTGGAATGGAGAGAGAAACACAGACACTCTGGAATGGAGAGCGAAACACAGACACTGGGGAATGGAAAGAGAAACACAGGCACTCGGGAATGGAGAGTGTAACACAGACACTCTGGAATGGACACAGAAACACAGACACTCTGGAATGGAGAGAGAAACACGGACACTCTGGAATGGAGAGTGAAACACAGACGCTCTGGAATGGAGAGAGAAACACAGGCACTCTGGAATGGAGAGTGAATCACAGATATTCTGGAATGGAGAGTGAAACACAGACACTCGGGAATGGAGAGTGAAACACAGACACTCGGGAATGGACAGTGAAACACAGACACGCCGGAATGGAGAGTGAAACACAGACACTCTGGAATGGAGAGAGAAACACAGACACTGGGGAATGGAGAGTGAAACATAGACACTCTTGAATAGAGAGTGAAACACAGGCATCTAGAATGCGGAACGAAACATAGGCATTGTAGAGATGAGAGTGAAAGACAGACACTCTGGAATGGTTAGAGAAACACAGACACTGGGGAATGGAAAGAGAAACACAGACATTCGGGAATGGAGAGTGAAACATAGACAATCTGGAATGGAGAGTGTAACACAGACACTCTGGAATGGACACAGAAACACAGACACTCGGGAATGGGGAGTGAAGCACAGACACTTGGGAATGGAGAGAGAAACACACTCTGTAATGGAGAGTGAAACACAGACACTGGAGAATGGAGAGTGAAACACAGACACTCTTGAATGGAGACAGATACACAGACACTCTGGAATGGAGAGCGAAACACAGACACTCGGAAATGGAGAGAGAAACACAGACGCTCTGGAATGGAGAGAGAAACACAGACACTCGGGAATGGAGAGTCTAACACAGACACTCTGGAATGGAGAGAGAAACACAGGCACTCGGGAATGGAGAGTGTAACATAGACACTCTTGAATGGAGACAGATACACAGACACTCTGGAATGGAGAGCGAAACACAGACACTCGGAAATGGAGAGTGTAACACAGACACTCTGGAATGGAGACAGAAACACAGACACTCTGGAATGGAGGGAGAAACACAGACACTCTGGAATGGAGAGTGAAACACAGACGCTCTGGAATGGAGAGAGAAACACAGGCACTCTGGAATGGAGAGAGAAACAGAGACACTCTGGAATGGAGAGAGAAACACAGGCACTCGGGAATGGAGAGTGAAACACAGACACTCTTGAATAGAGAGTGAAACACAGGCATCTAGAATGCGGAACGAAACATAGGCATTGTAGAGATGAGAGTGAAAGACAGACACTCTGGAATGGTTAGAGAAACACAGACACTGGGGAATGGAAAGAGAAACACAGACATTCGGGAATGGAGAGTGAAACATAGACAATCTGGAATGGAGAGTGTAACACAGACACTCTGGAATGGACACAGAAACACAGACACTCGGGAATGGGGAGTGAAGCACAGACACTTGGGAATGGAGAGAGAAACACACTCTGTAATGGAGAGTGAAACACAGACACTGGAGAATGGAGAGTGAAACACAGACACTCTTGAATGGAGACAGATACACAGACACTCTGGAATGGAGAGCGAAACACAGACACTCGGAAATGGAGAGAGAAACACAGACGCTCTGGAATGGAGAGAGAAACACAGACACTCGGGAATGGAGAGTCTAACACAGACACTCTGGAATGGAGAGAGAAACACAGGCACTCGGGAATGGAGAGTGTAACATAGACACTCTTGAATGGAGACAGATACACAGACACTCTGGAATGGAGAGCGAAACACAGACACTCGGAAATGGAGAGTGTAACACAGACACTCTGGAATGGAGACAGAAACACAGACACTTTGGAATGGAGGGAGAAACACAGACACTCTGGAATGGAGAGTGAAACACAGACGCTCTGGAATGGAGAGAGAAACACAGGCACTCTGGAATGGAGAGAGAAACAGAGACACTCTGGAATGGAGAGAGAAACACAGGCACTCGGGAATGGAGAGTGAAACACAGACACTCGGGAATGGAGAGTGAAACACAGACACTCTGGAATGGAGAGAGAAACACAGACACTCGGGAATGGACAGTGAAACACAGACACTCTGGAATGGAGAGAGAAACACAGACACTCGAGAATGGAGAGTGAAACACAGATACTCTGGAATGGAGAGAGAAACACAGGCACTCTGGAATGGAGAGTGAATCACAGATATTCTGGAATGGAGAGTGAAACACAGACACTCGGGAATGGACAGTGAAACACAGACACTCTGGAATGGAGAGAGAAACACAGACACTCGAGAATGGAGAGTGAAACACAGATACTCTGGAATGGAGAGAGAAACACAGGCACTCTGGAATGGAGAGTGAATCACAGATATTCTGGAATGGAGAGTGAAACACAGACACTCGGGAATGGACAGTGAAACACAGACTCTCTGGAATGTAGAGTGAATCACAGACACTCGGGAATGGACAGTGAAACAAAGACTCTCTGGAATGGAGAGCGCAACACAGACTCTCTGGAATGGAGAGTGAAACACAGACACTCTGGAATGGAGAGTGAAACACAGACTCTCTGGAATGGAGAGAGAACCACAGACACTCTGGAATGGAGAGAGAAACACAGACTCTCTGGAATGGAGAGAGAAACACAGACACTCGGGAATGGGGAGTGAAGCACAGACACTTGGGAATGGAGAGAGAAACACACTCTGGAATGGAGAGTGAAACACAGACACTGGAGAATGGAGACTGAAACACCGACACTCTGGAATGGAGAGAGATACACAGTCACTCTGGAATGGAGAGCGACACACAGGCTTTCTGGAATGGAGAGAGAAAACAGACACTCAGGAATGGAGAGAGAAACACAGACACTCTGGAATGGAGAGTGAAACACAGACATTCTGGAATGGAGAGTGTAACACAGACACTCTGGAATGGAGAGAGAAACACAGACACTCTGGAATGGGGAGAGAAACACAGACACTCTAGAATGGCGAGTGAAACACAGACACTCGGGAATGGAGAGTGAAACACAGACACTGGAGAATGGTGAGAGAAACACAGACTCTCTGGAATGGAGAGAGAAACACAGACACTCTAGAATGGCGACTGAAACACAGACACTCTGGAATGGAGAGCGAAACACAGACACTGGGAATGGAAAGAGAAACACAGACACTCGGGAATGGAGAGTGTAACACAGACACTCTGGAATGGAGAGAGAAACACAGACACTCTGGAATGGAGAGAGATACACAGACACTCTAGAATGGCGAGTGAAACACAGAGACTCGGGAATTGAGAGTGAAACACAGACACTGGAGAATGGAAAGTGAAACACAGACACTCTGGAATGGAGAGAGAAACACAGACACTCTGGAATGGAGAGCGAAACACAGACACTGGGGAATGGAAAGAGAAACACAGACACTCGGGAATGGAGAGTGTAACACAGACACTCTGGAATGGACACAGAAACACAGACACTCTGGAATGGAGAGAGAAACACAGATACTCTGGAATGGAGAGTGAAACACAGAAGCTCGGGAATGGAGAGAGAAACACAGGCACTCTGGAATGGAGAGTGAATCACAGATATTCTGGAATGGAGAGTGAAACACAGACACTCGGGAATGGAGAGTGAAACACAGACACTCGGGAATGGACAGTGAAACACAGACACGCCGGAATGGAGAGTGAAACACAGACACTCTGGAATGGAGAGAGGAGCACAGACACTCGGGGATGGACAGTGAAACACAGACACTCTGGATTGGAGTGTGAAACACAGACACTCGTGAATGGAGAGAGAAACACAGACACTCTGGAATGGAGAGCGAAACACAGACACTCTGGAATGAATGGAGGAAGAGAGACACTCGTGAATGGAGAGCGAAACACAGAACCTCTGGAATGGAGAGAGAAGCACAGACACTGGGGAATGGAGAGAGAAACACAGACACTTGGGAATGGAGAGAGAAACACAGATACTGGGGAATGGAGAGTGAAACACAGACACTTGGGAATGGAGAGAGTAACACAGACACTGGGGAATGGAGAGATAAACACAGACACTGGGGAATGGAGAGAGTAACACAGACACTGGGGAATGGAGACAGAAACACAGACACTCTGGAATCGAGAGAGAAACACAGACACTGAGGAATGGAGAGTGAAACACAGACACTCTAGAATAGAGAGTGAAACACAGACACTCTGGAATGGAGAGTGAAACACAGACACTCTGGAATGCAGAGTGAAACACAGACACTCTAGAATAGAGAATGAAACACAGACACTCTGGAATGGAGAGTGAAACACAGACACTCTGGAATGGAGAGAGAAACACAGACACTGGGGAATGGAGAGTGAAACACAGACACTCTAGAATAGAGAGTGAAACACAGGCATCTAGATTGCGGAACGAAACACAGGCAATGTAGAGATGAGAGTGAAACACAGACACTCTGGAATGGAGAGCGAAACACAGACACTGGGGAATGGAAAGAGAAACACAGACACTCGGGAATGGAGAGTGTAACACAGACACTGTGGAATGGAGAGAGAAACGCACTCTGGAATGGAGCGTGAAACACAGACACTGGAGAATGGAGAGTGAAACACAGACACTCTGAAATGGAGAGAGAAACAGACACTCTGGAATGGAGAGCGAAACACAGACACTGGGGAATGGAAAGAGAAACACAGACACTCTGGAATGGAGAGCGAAACACAGACACTCGTGAATGGAGAGAGAAACACAGACACTCTGGAATGGAGAGCGAAACACAGACACTCTGGAATGGAGAGAGGAAGAGAGACACTCGTGAATGGAGTGTGAAACACAGGCACGCTGAAATGGAGAGAGAAACACAGACACTCTGGAATGGAGAGCGAAACACAGACACTGGGGAATGGAAAGAGAAACACAGACACTCGGGAATGGAGAGTGTAACACAGACATTTTGGAATGGAGAGAGAAACACAGACACTCTGGAATGGAGAGAGAAACACAGACACTCTAGATTGGCGAGTGAAACACAGACACTCGGGAATGGAGAGTGAAACACAGACACTGGAGAATGGAGAGTGAAACACAGACACTCTGGAATGGAGAGTGTAACACAGACACTCTGGAATGGACACAGAAACACAGACACTCTGGAATGGAGAGAGAAACACAGACACTCTGGAATGGAGAGTGAAACACAGAAGCTCTGGAATGGAGTAAGAAACACAGGCACTCTGGAATGGAGAGTGAATCACAGATATTCTGGAATGGAGAGTGAAACACAGACACTCGGGAATGGAGAGTGAAACACAGACACTCGGGAATGTACAGTGAAACACAGACACTCTGGATTGGAGTGTGAAACACAGACACTCGTGAATGGAGAGAGAAACACAGACACTCTGGAATGGAGAGCGAAACACAGACACTCTGGAATGGAGAGAGGAAGAGAGACACTCGTGAATGGAGAGTGAAACACAGACACGCTGAAATGGAGAGAGAAACACAGACACTCTGGAATGGAGAGAGAAACACAGTCACTCTAGAATGGCGAGTGAAACACAGACACTCGGGAATGGAGAGTGAAACACAGACACTGGAGAATGGAGAGTGAAACACAGACTCTCTGGAATGGAGAGACAAACACAGACACTCTAGAATGGCGACTGAAACACAGACACTCTGGAATGGAGAGCGAAACACAGACACTGGGGAATGGAAAGATAAACACAGACACTCGGGAATGGAGAGTGTAACACAGACACTCTGGAATGGAGAGAGAAACACAGACACTCTGGAATGGAGAGAGAAACACAGACACTCTAGAATGGCGAGTGAAACACAGACTCTCGGGAATGGAGAGTGAAACACAGACACTGGAGAATGGAGAGTGAAACACAGACACTCTGGAATGGAGAGAGAAACACAGACACTCTGGAATGGAGAGCGAAACACAGACACTGGGGAATGGAAAGAGAAACACAGGCACTCGGGAATGGAGAGTGTAACACAGACACTCTGGAATGGACACAGAAACACAGACACTCTGGAATGGAGAGAGAAACACGGACACTCTGGAATGGAGAGTGAAACACAGACGCTCTGGAATGGAGAGAGAAACACAGGCACTCTGGAATGGAGAGTGAATCACAGATATTCTGGAATGGAGAGTGAAACACAGACACTCGGGAATGGAGAGTGAAACACAGACACTCGGGAATGGACAGTGAATCACAGACACGCCGGAATGGAGAGTGAAACACAGACACTCTGGAATGGAGAGAGAAACACAGACACTGGGGAATGGAGAGTGAAACATAGACACTCTTGAATAGAGAGTGAAACACAGGCATCTAGAATGCGGAACGAAACATAGGCATTGTAGAGATGAGAGTGAAAGACAGACACTCTGGAATGGTTAGAGAAACACAGACACTGGGGAATGGAAAGAGAAACACAGACATTCGGGAATGGAGAGTGAAACATAGACAATCTGGAATGGAGAGTGTAACACAGACACTCTGGAATGGACACAGAAACACAGACACTCGGGAATGGGGAGTGAAGCACAGACACTTGGGAATGGAGAGAGAAACACACTCTGTAATGGAGAGTGAAACACAGACACTGGAGAATGGAGAGTGAAACACAGACACTCTTGAATGGAGACTGATACACAGACACTCTGGAATGGAGAGCGAAACACAGACACTCGGAAATGGAGAGAGAAACACAGACGCTCTGGAATGGAGAGAGAAACACAGACACTCGGGAATGGAGAGTCTAACACAGACACTCTGGAATGGAGAGAGAAACACAGGCACTCGGGAATGGAGAGTGTAACATAGACACTCTTGAATGGAGACAGATACACAGACACTCTGGAATGGAGAGCGAAACACAGACACTCGGAAATGGAGAGTGTAACACAGACACTCTGGAATGGAGACAGAAACACAGACACTCTGGAATGGAGGGAGAAACACAGACACTCTGGAATGGAGAGTGAAACACAGACGCTCTGGAATGGAGAGAGAAACACAGGCACTCTGGAATGGAGAGAGAAACAGAGACACTCTGGAATGGAGAGAGAAACACAGGCACTCGGGAATGGAGAGTGAAACACAGACACTCGGGAATGGAGAGTGAAACACAGACACTCTGGAATGGAGAGAGAAACACAGACACTCGGGAATGGACAGTGAAACACAGACACTCTGGAATGGAGAGAGAAACACAGACACTCGAGAATGGAGAGTGAAACACAGATACTCTGGAATGGAGAGAGAAACACAGGCACTCTGGAATGGAGAGTGAATCACAGATATTCTGGAATGGAGAGTGAAACACAGACACTCGGGAATGGACAGTGAAACACAGACACTCTGGAATGGAGAGAGAAACACAGACACTCGAGAATGGAGAGTGAAACACAGATACTCTGGAATGGAGAGAGAAACACAGGCACTCTGGAATGGAGAGTGAATCACAGATATTCTGGAATGGAGAGTGAAACACAGACACTCGGGAATGGACAGTGAAACACAGACTCTCTGGAATGTAGAGTGAATCACAGACACTCGGGAATGGACAGTGAAACAAAGACTCTCTGGAATGGAGAGCGCAACACAGACTCTCTGGAATGGAGAGTGAAACACAGACACTCTGGAATGGAGAGTGAAACACAGACTCTCTGGAATGGAGAGAGAACCACAGACACTCTGGAATGGAGAGAGAAACACAGACTCTCTGGAATGGAGAGAGAAACACAGACACTCGGGAATGGGGAGTGAAGCACAGACACTTGGGAATGGAGAGAGAAACACACTCTGGAATGGAGAGTGAAACACAGACACTGGAGAATGGAGACTGAAACACCGACACTCTGGAATGGAGAGAGATACACAGTCACTCTGGAATGGAGAGCGACACACAGGCTTTCTGGAATGGAGAGAGAAAACAGACACTCAGGAATGGAGAGAGAAACACAGACACTCTGGAATGGAGAGTGAAACACAGACATTCTGGAATGGAGAGTGTAACACAGACACTCTGGAATGGAGAGAGAAACACAGACACTCTGGAATGGGGAGAGAAACACAGACACTCTAGAATGGCGAGTGAAACACAGACACTCGGGAATGGAGAGTGAAACACAGACACTGGAGAATGGTGAGAGAAACACAGACTCTCTGGAATGGAGAGAGAAACACAGACACTCTAGAATGGCGACTGAAACACAGACACTCTGGAATGGAGAGCGAAACACAGACACTGGGAATGGAAAGAGAAACACAGACACTCGGGAATGGAGAGTGTAACACAGACACTCTGGAATGGAGAGAGAAACACAGACACTCTGGAATGGAGAGAGATACACAGACACTCTAGAATGGCGAGTGAAACACAGAGACTCGGGAATTGAGAGTGAAACACAGACACTGGAGAATGGAAAGTGAAACACAGACACTCTGGAATGGAGAGAGAAACACAGACACTCTGGAATGGAGAGCGAAACACAGACACTGGGGAATGGAAAGAGAAACACAGACACTCGGGAATGGAGAGTGTAACACAGACACTCTGGAATGGACACAGAAACACAGACACTCTGGAATGGAGAGAGAAACACAGATACTCTGGAATGGAGAGTGAAACACAGAAGCTCGGGAATGGAGAGAGAAACACAGGCACTCTGGAATGGAGAGTGAATCACAGATATTCTGGAATGGAGAGTGAAACACAGACACTCGGGAATGGAGAGTGAAACACAGACACTCGGGAATGGACAGTGAAACACAGACACGCCGGAATGGAGAGTGAAACACAGACACTCTGGAATGGAGAGAGGAGCACAGACACTCGGGGATGGACAGTGAAACACAGACACTCTGGATTGGAGTGTGAAACACAGACACTCGTGAATGGAGAGAGAAACACAGACACTCTGGAATGGAGATCGAAACACAGACACTCTGGAATGAATGGAGGAAGAGAGACACTCGTGAATGGAGAGCGAAACACAGAACCTCTGGAATGGAGAGAGAAGCACAGACACTGGGGAATGGAGAGAGAAACACAGACACTTGGGAATGGAGAGAGAAACACAGATACTGGGGAATGGAGAGTGAAACACAGACACTTGGGAATGGAGAGAGTAACACAGACACTGGGGAATGGAGAGATAAACACAGACACTGGGGAATGGAGAGAGTAACACAGACACTGGGGAATGGAGACAGAAACACAGACACTCTGGAATCGAGAGAGAAACACAGACACTGAGGAATGGAGAGTGAAACACAGACACTCTAGAATAGAGAGTGAAACACAGACACTCTGGAATGGAGAGTGAAACACAGACACTCTGGAATGCAGAGTGAAACACAGACACTCTAGAATAGAGAATGAAACACAGACACTCTGGAATGGAGAGTGAAACACAGACACTCTGGAATGGAGAGAGAAACACAGACACTGGGGAATGGAGAGTGAAACACAGAAACTCTAGAATAGAGAGTGAAACACAGGCATCTAGATTGCGGAACGAAACACAGGCAATGTAGAGATGAGAGTGAAACACAGACACTCTGGAATGGAGAGCGAAACACAGACACTGGGGAATGGAAAGAGAAACACAGACACTCGGGAATGGAGAGTGTAACACAGACACTGTGGAATGGAGAGAGAAACGCACTCTGGAATGGAGCGTGAAACACAGACACTGGAGAATGGAGAGTGAAACACAGACACTCTGAAATGGAGAGAGAAACAGACACTCTGGAATGGAGAGCGAAACACAGACACTGGGGAATGGAAAGAGAAACACAGACACTCTGGAATGGAGAGCGAAACACAGACACTCGTGAATGGAGAGAGAAACACAGACACTCTGGAATGGAGAGCGAAACACAGACACTCTGGAATGGAGAGAGGAAGAGAGACACTCGTGAATGGAGTGTGAAACACAGACACGCTGAAATGGAGAGAGAAACACAGACACTCTGGAATGGAGAGCGAAACACAGACACTGGGGAATGGAAAGAGAAACACAGACACTCGGGAATGGAGAGTGTAACACAGACATTTTGGAATGGAGAGAGAAACACAGACACTCTGGAATGGAGAGAGAAACACAGACACTCTAGATTGGCGAGTGAAACACAGACACTCGGGAATGGAGAGTGAAACACAGACACTGGAGAATGGAGAGTGAAACACAGACACTCTGGAATGGAGAGTGTAACACAGACACTCTGGAATGGACACAGAAACACAGACACTCTGGAATGGAGAGAGAAACACAGACACTCTGGAATGGAGAGTGAAACACAGAAGCTCTGGAATGGAGTAAGAAACACAGGCACTCTGGAATGGAGAGTGAATCACAGATATTCTGGAATGGAGAGTGAAACACAGACACTCGGGAATGGAGAGTGAAACACAGACACTCGGGAATGTACAGTGAAACACAGACACTCTGGATTGGAGTATGAAACACAGACACTCGTGAATGGAGAGAGAAACACAGACACTCTGGAATGGAGAGCGAAACACAGACACTCTGGAATGGAGAGAGGAAGAGAGACACTCGTGAATGGAGAGTGAAACACAGACACGCTGAAATGGAGAGAGAAACACAGACACTCTGGAATGGAGAGCGAAACACAGACACTGGGGAATGGAAAGAGAAACACAGACACTCGGGAATGGAGAGTGTAACACAGACATTTTGGAATGGAGAGAGAAACACAGACACTCTGGAATGGAGAGAGAAACACAGACACTCTGGAATGGAGAGCGAAACACAGACACTGGGGAATGGAAAGAGAAACACAGACTCTCGGGAATGGAGAGTGTAACACAGACACTCTGGAATGGACACAGAAACACAGACACTCTGGAATGGAGAGAGAAACACAGACACTCTGGAATGGAGAGTGAAACACAGAAGCTCTGGAATGGAGAGAGAAACACAGGCACTCGGGAATGGAGAGTGAAACACAGACACTCGGGAATGGACAGTGAAACACAGACACGCCAGAATGGAGAGTGAAACACAGAGACTCTGGAATGGAGAGAGGAGCACAGACATTCGGGAATGGACAGTGAAACACAGACACTCTGGATTGGAGTGTGAAACACAGACACTCGTGAATGGAGAGAGAAACACAGACACTCTGGAATGGTGAGCGAAACACAGACACTCTGGAATGGAGAGAGGAAGAGAGACACTCGTGAATGGAGAGCGAAACACAGAACCTCTGGAATGGAGAGATAAGCACAGACACTGGGGAATGGAGAGAGAAACACAGACACTTGGGAATGGAGAGAGTAACACAGACACTGGGGAATGGAGAGAGAAACACAGACACTGGGGATTGGAGAGAGTAACACAGACACTGGGAAATGGAGACAGAAACATAGACACTCTGGAATCGAGAGAGAAACACAGACACTGGGAAATGGAGAGTGAAACACAGACACTCTAGAATAGAGAGTGAAACACAGACACTCTGGAATGGAGAGTGAAACACAGACACTCTGGAATGCAGAGTGAAACACAGACACTCTCGAATAGAGAGTGAAACACTGACACTCTGGAATGGAGAGTGAAACACAGACACTCTGGAATGGAGAGAGAAACACAGACACTGGGGAATGGAGAGTGAATCACAGACACTCTAGAATAGAGAGTGAAACACAGGCATCTAGAATGCGGAACGAAACACAGGCATTGTAGAGATGAGAGTGAAACACAGACACTCTAAAATGGAGAGTGAATCACAGATATTCTGGAATGGAGAGTGAAACACAGACACTCGGGTATGGAGAGTGAAACACAGACACTCGGGAATGTACAGTGAAACAGAGACACGCCGGAATGGAGAGTGAAACACAGACACTCTGGAATGGAGAGAGGAGCACAGACACTCGGGAATGGACAGTGAAACACAGACACTCTGGATTGGAGTGTGAAACACAGACACTCGTGAATGGAGAGAGAAACACAGAACCTCTGGAATGGAGAGAGAAACACAGACACTCTGGAATGGAGAGCGAAACACAGACACTGGGGAATGGAAAGAGAAACACAGACACTCGGCAATGGAGAGTGTAACACAGACACTCTGGAATGGACACAGAAACACAGACACTCTGGAATGGAGAGAGAAACACAGACACTCTGGAATGGAGAGTGAAACACAGAAGCTCTGGAATGGAGAGAGAAACACAGGCACTCTGGAATGGAGAGTGAATCACAGATATTCTGGAATGGAGAGTGAAACACAGACACTCGGTAATGGAGAGAGAAACACAGACACTCTGGAATGGAGAGTGTAACACAGACACTCTGGAATGGACACAGAAACACAGACACTCTGGAATGGAGAGAGAAACACAGACACTCTGGAATGGAGAGTGAAACACAGAAGCTCTGGAATGGAGAGAGAAACACAGACACTCTGGAATGGAGAGCGAAACACAGACACTCTGGAATGGAGAGAGGAAGAGAGACACTCGTGAATGGAGAGCGAAACACAGAACCTCTGGAATGGAGAGAGAAGCACAGACACTGGGGAATGGAGAGAGAAACACAGACACTTGGGAATGGAGAGAGTAACACAGACACTGGGGAATGGAGAGAGAAACACAGACACTGGGGATTGGAGAGAGTAACACAGACACTGGGGAATGGAGACAGAAACATAGACACTCTGGAATCGAGAGAGAAACACAGACACTGGGAAATGGAGAGTGAAACACAGACACTCTAGAATAGAGAGTGAAACACAGACACTCTGGAATGGAGAGTGAAACACAGACACTCTGGAATGCAGAGTGAAACACAGACACTCTCGAATAGAGAGTGAAACACAGACACTCTGGAATGGAGAGTGAAACACAGACACTCTGGAATGGAGAGAGAAACACAGACACTGGGGAATGGAGAGTGAATCACAGACACTCTAGAATAGAGAGTGAAACACAGGCATCTAGAATGCGGAACGAAACACAGGCATTGTAGAGATGAGAGTGAAACACAGACACTCTAAAATGGAGAGTGAATCACAGATATTCTGGAATGGAGAGTGAAACACAGACACTCGGGAATGGAGAGTGAAACACAGACACTCGGGAATGTACAGTGAAACAGAGACACGCCGGAATGGAGAGTGAAACACAGACACTCTGGAATGGAGAGAGGAGCACAGACACTCGGGAATGGACAGTGAAACACAGACACTCTGGATTGGAGTGTGAAACACAGACACTCGGGAATGGAGAGAGAAACACAGACACTCTGGAATGGAGAGCGAAACACAGACACTCTGGAATGGAGAGAGGAAGAGAGACACTCGTGAATGGAGAGCGAAACACAGAACCTCTGGAATGGAGAGAGAAACACAGACACTCTGGAATGGAGAGCGAAACACAGACACTGGGGAATGGAAAGAGAAACACAGACACTCGGCAATGGAGAGTGTAACACAGACACTCTGGAATGGACACAGAAACACAGACACTCTGGAATGGAGAGAGAAACACAGACACTCTGGAATGGAGAGTGAAACACAGAAGCTCTGGAATGGAGAGAGAAACACAGGCACTCTGGAATGGAGAGTGAATCACAGATATTCTGGAATGGAGAGTGAAACACAGACACTCGGCAATGGAGAGTGTAACACAGACACTCTGGAATGGACACAGAAACACAGACACTCTGGAATGGAGAGAGAAACACAGACACTCTGGAATGGAGAGTGAAACACAGAAGCTCTGGAATGGAGAGAGAAACACAGGCACTCTGGAATGGAGAGTGAATCACAGATATTCTGGAATGGAGAGTGAAACACAGTCACTCGGGAATGGACAGTGAAACAAAGACTCTCTGGAATGGAGAGAGAAACACAGACACTCTGGAATGGAGAGAGAAACACAGACTCTCTGGAATGGAGAGAGAAACACAGACACTCGGGAATGGGGAGTGAAACACACTCTGGAATGGAGAGTGAAACACAGACACTGGAGAATGGAGACTGAAACACCGACACTCTGGAATGGATAGAGATACACAGACACTCTGGAATTGAGAGCGACACACAGGCTTTCTGGAATGGAGAGAGAAAACAGACACTCAGGAATGGAGAGAGAAACACAGACACTCTGGAATGGAGAGTGAAACACAGACATTCTGGAATGGAGAGTGTAACACAGACACTCTGGAATGGAGAGAGAAACACAGACACTCTGGAATGGAGAGAGAAACACAGACACTCTAGAATGGCGAGTGAAACACAGACACTCGGGAATGGAGAGTGAAACACAGACACTGGAGAATGGTGAGAGAAACACAGACTCTCTGGAATGGAGAGAGAAACACAGACACTCTAGAATGGCGACTGAAACACAGACACTCTGGAATGGAGAGCGAAACACAGACACTGGGAATGGAAAGAGAAACACAGACACTCGGGAATGGAGAGTGTAACACAGACACTCTGGAATGGAGAGAGAAACACAGACACTCTGGAATGGAGAGAGATACACAGACACTCTAGAATGGCGAGTGAAACACAGAGACTCGGGAATTGAGAGTGAAACACAGACACTGGAGAATGGAAAGTGAAACACAGACACTCTGGAATGGAGAGAGAAACACAGACACTCTGGAATGGAGAGCGAAACACAGACACTGGGGAATGGAAAGAGAAACACAGACACTCTGGAATGGAGAGCGAAACACAGACACTCTGGAATGGAGAGAGGAAGAGAGACACTCGTGAATGGAGAGCGAAACACAGAACCTCTGGAATGGAGAGAGAAGCACAGACACTGGGGAATGGAGAGAGAAACACAGACACTTGGGAATGGAGAGAGTAACACAGACACTGGGGAATGGAGAGAGAAACACAGACACTGGGGATTGGAGAGAGTAACACAGACACTGGGGAATGGAGACAGAAACATAGACACTCTGGAATCGAGAGAGAAACACAGACACTGGGAAATGGAGAGTGAAACACAGACACTCTAGAATAGAGAGTGAAACACAGACACTCTGGAATGGAGAGTGAAACACAGACACTCTGGAATGCAGAGTGAAACACAGACACTCTCGAATAGAGAGTGAAACACAGACACTCTGGAATGGAGAGTGAAACACAGACACTCTGGAATGGAGAGAGAAACACAGACACTGGGGAATGGAGAGTGAATCACAGACACTCTAGAATAGAGAGTGAAACACATGCATCTAGAATGCGGAACGAAACACAGGCATTGTAGAGATGAGAGTGAAACACAGACACTCTCAAATGGAGAGTGAATCACAGATATTCTGGAATGGAGAGTGAAACACAGACACTCGGGAATGGAGAGTGAAACACAGACACTCGGGAATGTACAGTGAAACAGAGACACGCCGGAATGGAGAGTGAAACACAGACACTCTGGAATGGAGAGAGGAGCACAGACACTCGGGAATGGACAGTGAAACACAGACACTCTGGATTGGAGTGTGAAACACAGACACTCGGGAATGGAGAGAGAAACACAGACACTCTGGAATGGAGAGCGAAACACAGACACTCTGGAATGGAGAGAGGAAGAGAGACACTCGTGAATGGAGAGCGAAACACAGAACCTCTGGAATGGAGAGAGAAACACAGACACTCTGGAATGGAGAGCGAAACACAGACACTGGGGAATGGAAAGAGAAACACAGACACTCGGCAATGGAGAGTGTAACACAGACACTCTGGAATGGACACAGAAACACAGACACTCTGGAATGGAGAGAGAAACACAGACACTCTGGAATGGAGAGTGAAACACAGAAGCTCTGGAATGGAGAGAGAAACACAGGCACTCTGGAATGGAGAGTGAATCACAGATATTCTGGAATGGAGAGTGAAACACAGACACTCGGCAATGGAGAGTGTAACACAGACACTCTGGAATGGACACAGAAACACAGACACTCTGGAATGGAGAGAGAAACACAGACACTCTGGAATGGAGAGTGAAACACAGAAGCTCTGGAATGGAGAGAGAAACACAGGCACTCTGGAATGGAGAGTGAATCACAGATATTCTGGAATGGAGAGTGAAACACAGTCACTCGGGAATGGACAGTGAAACAAAGACTCTCTGGAATGGAGAGAGAAACACAGACACTCTGGAATGGAGAGAGAAACACAGACTCTCTGGAATGGAGAGAGAAACACAGACACTCGGGAATGGGGAGTGAAACACACTCTGGAATGGAGAGTGAAACACAGACACTGGAGAATGGAGACTGAAACACCGACACTCTGGAATGGATAGAGATACACAGACACTCTGGAATTGAGAGCGACACACAGGCTTTCTGGAATGGAGAGAGAAAACAGACACTCAGGAATGGAGAGAGAAACACAGACACTCTGGAATGGAGAGTGAAACACAGACATTCTGGAATGGAGAGTGTAACACAGACACTCTGGAATGGAGAGAGAAACACAGACACTCTGGAATGGAGAGAGAAACACAGACACTCTAGAATGGCGAGTGAAACACAGACACTCGGGAATGGAGAGTGAAACACAGACACTGGAGAATGGTGAGAGAAACACAGACTCTCTGGAATGGAGAGAGAAACACAGACACTCTAGAATGGCGAGTGAAACACAGACACTCTGGAATGGAGAGCGAAACACAGACACTGGGAATGGAAAGAGAAACACAGACACTCGGGAATGGAGAGTGTAACACAGACACTCTGGAATGGAGAGAGAAACACAGACACTCTGGAATGGAGAGAGATACACAGACACTCTAGAATGGCGAGTGAAACACAGAGACTCGGGAATTGAGAGTGAAACACAGACACTGGAGAATGGAAAGTGAAACACAGACACTCTGGAATGGAGAGAGAAACACAGACACTCTGGAATGGAGAGCGAAACACAGACACTGGGGAATGGAAAGAGAAACACAGACACTCGGGAATGGAGAGTGTAACACAGACACTCTGGAATGGACACAGAAACACAGACACTCTGGAATGGAGAGAGAAACACTGACACTCTGGAATGGAGAGTGAAACACAGAAGCTCTGGAATGGAGAGAGAAACACAGGCACTCTGGAATGGAGAGTGAATCACAGATATTCTGGAATGGAGAGTGAAACACAGACACTCGGGAATGGCGAGTGAAACACAGACACTCGGGAATGGACAGTGAAACACAGACACGCCGGAATGGAGAGTGAAACACAGACACTCTGGAATGGAGAGAGGAGCACAGACACTCGGGGATGGACAGTGAAACACAGACACTCTGGATTGGAGTGTGAAACACAGACACTCGTGAATGGAGAGAGAAACACAGACACTCTGGAATGGAGAGCGAAACACAGACACTCTGGAATGAATGGAGGAAGATTATCATAGAATTTACAGTGCAGAAGGAGGCCATTTGGCCCATCGAGTCTGCACTGGCTCTTGGAAAGAGCACCCTACCCAAGGTCAACACCTCCACCCTATCCCCATAACCCAGTAACCCCACCCAACACTAAGGGCAATTTTGGACACTAAGGGCAATTTATCATGGCCAATCCACCTAACCTGCACATCTTTGGACTGTGGGAGGAAACCGGAGCACCCGGAGGAAACCCACGCACACACGGGGAGGATGTGCAGACTCCGCACAGACAGTGACTCAAGCTGGAATCGAACCTGGGACCCTGGAGCTGTGAAGCAATTGTGCTATCCACCATGCTACCGTGCTGCCCCTATGAGAATGAAGAGAGACACTCGTGAATGGAGAGCGAAACACAGAACCTCTGGAATGGAGAGAGAAGCACAGACACTGGGGAATGGAGAGAGAAACACAGACACTTGGGAATGGAGAGAGAAACACAGATACTGGGGAATGGAGAGTGAAACACAGACACTTGGGAATGGAGAGAGTAACACAGACACTGGGGAATGGAGAGAGAAACACAGACACTGGGGAATGGAGAGAGTACCACAGACACTGGGGAATGGAGACAGAAACACAGACACTCTGGAATCGAGAGAGAAACACAGACACTGAGGAATGGAGAGTGAAACACAGACACTCTAGAATAGAGAGTGAAACACAGACACTCTGGAATGGAGAGTGAAACACAGACACTCTGGAATGCAGAGTGAAACACAGACATTCTAGAATAGAGAATGAAACACAGACACTCTGGAATGGAGAGTGAAACACAGACACCCTGGAATGGAGAGAGAAACACAGACACTGGGGTATGGAGAGTGAAACACAGACACTCTAGAATAGAGAGTGAAACACAGGCATCTAGAATGCGGAACGAAACACAGGCAATGTAGAGATGAGAGTGAAACACAGACACTCTGGAATGGAGAGCGAAACACAGACACTGGGGAATGGAAAGAGAAACACAGACACTCGGGAATGGAGAGTGTAACACAGACACTGTGGAATGGAGAGAGAAACGCACTCTGGAATGGAGCGTGAAACACAGACACTGGAGAATGGAGAGTGAAACACAGACACTCTGAAATGGAGAGAGAAACACAGACACTCTGGAATGGAGAGCGAAACACAGACACTGGGGAATGGAAAGAGAAACACAGACACTCGGGAATGGAGAGTGTAACACAGACACTCTGGAATGGACACAGAAACACAGACACTCTGGAAATGGAGAGAGAAACACAGACACTCTGGAATGGAGAGTGAAACACAGAAGCTCTGGAATGGAGTAAGAAACACAGGCACTCTGGAATGGAGAGTGAATCACAGATATTCTGGAATGGAGAGTGAAACACAGACACTCGGGAATGGAGAGTGAAACACAGACACTCGGGAATGTACAGTGAAACACAGACACTCTGGATTGGAGTGTGAAACACAGACACTCGTGAATGGAGAGAGAAACACAGACATTCTGGAATGGAGAGCGAAACACAGACACTCTGGAATGGAGAGAGGAAGAGAGACACTCGTGAATGGAGAGTGAAACACAGACACGCTGAAATGGAGAGAGAAACACAGACACTCTGGAATGGAGAGCGAAACACAGACACTGGGGAATGGAAAGAGAAACACAGACACTCGGGAATGGAGAGTGTAACACAGACATTTTGGAATGGAGAGAGAAACACAGACACTCTGGAATGGAGAGAGAAACACAGACACTCTAGATTGGCGAGTGAAACACAGACACTCGGGAATGGAGAGTGAAACACAGACACTGGAGAATGGAGAGTGAAACACAGACACTCTGGAATGGAGAGAGAAACACAGACACTCTGGAATGGAGAGCGAAACACAGACACTGGGGAATGGAAAGAGAAACACAGACACTCGGGAATGGAGAGTGTAACACAGACACTCTGGAATGGACACAGAAACACAGACACTCTGGAATGGAGAGTGTAACACAGACACTCTGGAATGGAGAGTGAAACACAGAAGCTCTGGAATGGAGAGAGAAACACAGGCACTCTGGAATGGAGAGTGAATCACAGATATTCTGGAATGGAGAGTGAAACACAGACACTCGGGAATGGAGAGTGAAACACAGACACTCGGGAATGGACAGTGAAACACAGACACGCCAGAATGGAGAGTGAAACACAGACACTCTGGAATGGAGAGAGGAGCACAGACACTCGGGAATGGACAGTGAAACACAGACACTCTGGATTGGAGTGTGAAACACAGACACTCGTGAATGGAGAGAGAAACACAGACATTCTGGAATGGAGAGCGAAACACAGACACTCTGGAATGGAGAGAGGAAGAGAGACACTCGTGAATGGAGAGCGAAACACAGAACCTCTGGAATGGAGAGAGAAGCACAGACACTGGGGAATGGAGAGAGAAACACAGACACTTGGGAATGGAGAGAGTAACACAGACACTGGGGAATGGAGAGAGAAACACAGACACTGGGGATTGGAGAGAGTAACACAGACACTGGGGAATGGAGACAGAAACATATACACTCTGGAATCGAGAGAGAAACACAGACACTGGGAAATGGAGAGTGAAACACAGACACTCTAGAATAGAGAGTGAAACACAGACACTCTGGAATGGAGAGTGAAACACAGACACTCTGGAATGCAGAGTGAAACACAGACACTCTCGAATAGAGAGTGAAACACAGACACTCTGGAATGGAGAGTGAAACACAGACACTCTGGAATGGAGAGAGAAACACAGACACTGGGGAATGGAGAGTGAATCACCGACACTCTAGAATAGAGAGTGAAACACAGGCATCTAGAATGCGGAACGAAACACAGGCATTGTAGAGATGAGAGTGAAACACAGACACTCTAAAATGGAGAGTGAATCACAGATATTCTGGAATGGAGAGTGAAACACAGACACTCGGGAATGGAGAGTGAAACACAGACACTCGGGAATGTACAGTGAAACAGAGACACTCTGGAATGGAGAGAGGAGCACAGACACTCGGGAATGGACAGTGAAACACAGACACTCTGGATTGGAGTGTGAAACACAGACACTCGTGAATGGAGAGAGAAACACAGACACTCTGGAATGGAGAGCGAAACACAGACACTGGGGAATGGAGAGAGAAACACAGACACTCGGCAATGGAGAGTGTAACACAGACACTCTGGAATGGACACAGAAACACAGACACTCTGGAATGGAGAGAGAAACACAGACACTCTGGAATGGAGAGTGAAACACAGAAGCTCTGGAATGGAGAGAGAAACACAGGCACTCTGGAATGGAGAGTGAATCACAGATATTCTGGAATGGAGAGTGAAACACAGGCACTCGGGAATGGAGAGTGAAACACAGACACTCGGGAATGGACAGTGAAACACAGACACGCCAGAATGGAGAGTGAAACAGAGACACTCTGGAATGGAGAGAGGAGCACAGACACTCGGGACTGGACAGTGAAACACAGACACTCTGGATTGGAGTGTGAAACACAGACACTCTGGAATGGAGAGAGAAACACAGACACTCTGGAATGGAGAGCGAAACACAGACACTGGGGAATGGAAAGAGAAACACAGACACTCGGGAATAGAGAGTGTAACACAGACACTCTGGAATGGACACAGAAACACAGACACTCTGGAATGGAGAGAGAAACACAGACACTCTGGAATGGAGAGTGAAACACAGAAGCTCTGGAATGGAGAGAGAAACACAGGCACTCTGGAATGGAGAGTGAATCACAGATATTCTGGAATGGAGAGTGAAACACAGACACTCGGGAATGGAGAGTGAAACACAGACACTCGGGAATGGACAGTGAAACACAGACACGCCGGAATGGAGAGTGAAACACAGACACTCTGGAATGGAGAGAGGAGCACAGACACTCGGGGATGGACAGTGAAACACAGACACTCTGGATTGGAGTGTGAAACACAGACACTCGTGAATGGAGAGAGAAACACAGACACTCTGGAATGGAGAGCGAAACACAGACACTCTGGAATGAATGGAGGAAGAGAGACACTCGTGAATGGAGAGCGAAACACAGAACCTCTGGAATGGAGAGAGAAGCACAGACACTGGGGAATGGAGAGAGAAACACAGACACTTGGGAATGGAGAGAGAAACACAGATACTGGGGAATGGAGAGTGAAACACAGACACTTGGGAATGGAGAGAGTAACACAGACACTGGGGAATGGAGAGAGAAACACAGACACTGGGGAATGGAGAGAGTAACACAGACACTGGGGAATGGAGACAGAAACACAGACACTCTGGAATCGAGAGAGAAACACAGACACTGAGGAATGGAGAGTGAAACACAGACACTCTAGAATAGAGAGTGAAACACAGACACTCTGGAATGGAGAGTGAAACACAGACACTCTGGAATGGAGAGTGAAACACAGACACTCTAGAATAGAGAATGAAACACAGACACTCTGGAATGGAGAGTGAAACACAGACACTCTGGAATGGAGAGAGAAACACAGACACTGGGGAATGGAGAGTGAAACACAGACACTCTAGAATAGAGAGTGAAACACAGGCATCTAGAATGCGGAACGAAACACAGGCAATGTAGAGATGAGAGTGAAACACAGACACTCTGGAATGGAGAGCGAAACACAGACACTGGGGAATGGAAAGAGAAACACTGACACTCGGGAATGGAGAGTGTAACACAGACACTGTGGAATGGAGAGAGAAACGCACTCTGGAATGGAGCGTGAAACACAGACACTGGAGAATGGAGAGTGAAACACAGACACTCTGAAATGGAGAGAGAAACACAGACACTCTGGAATGGAGAGCGAAACACAGACACTGGGGAATGGAAAGAGAAACACAGACACTCGGGAATGGAGAGTGTAACACAGACACTCTGGAATGGACACAGAAACACAGACACTCGGGAATGGAGAGTGTAACACAGACACTCTGGAATGGACACAGAAACACAGACACTCTGGAATGGAGAGTGAATCACAGATATTCTGGAATGGAGAGTGAAACACAGACACTCGGGAATGGAGAGTGAAACACAGACACACGGGAATGGACAGTGAAACACAGACACTCTGGATTGGAGTGTGAAACACAGACACTCGTGAATGGAGAGAGAAACACAGACATTCTGGAATGGAGAGCGAAACACAGACACTCTGGAATGGAGAGAGGAAGAGAGACACTCGTGAATGGAGAGTGAAACACAGACACGCTGAAATGGAGAGAGAAACACAGACGCTCTGGAATGGAGAGCGAAACACAGACACTGGGGAATGGAAAGAGAAACACAGACACTCGGGAATGGAGAGTGTAACACAGACATTTTGGAATGGAGAGAGAAACACAGACACTCTGGAATGGAGAGAGAAACACAGACACTCTAGATTGGCGAGTGAAACACAGACACTCGGGAATGGAGAGTGAAACACAGACACTGGAGAATGGAGAGTGAAACACAGACACTCTGGAATGGAGAGAGAAACACAGACACTCTGGAATGGGGAGCGAAACACAGACACTGGGGAATGGAAAGAGAAACACAGACACTCGGGAATGGAGAGTGTAACACAGACACTCTGGAATGGACACAGAAACACAGACACTCTGGAATGGAGAGAGAAACACAGACACTCTGGAATGGAGAGTGAAACACAGAAGCTCTGGAATGGAGAGAGAAACACAGGCACTCTGGAATGGAGAGTGAATCACAGATATTCTGGAATGGAGAGTGAAACACAGACACTCGGGAATGGAGAGTGAAACACAGACACTCGGGAATGGACAGTGAAACACAGAAACGCCAGAATGGAGAGTGAAACACAGACACTCTGGAATGGAGAGAGGAGCACAGACACTCGGGAATGGACAGTGAAACACAGACACTCTGGATTGGAGTGTGAAACACAGACACTCGTGAATGGAGAGAGAAACACAGACACTCTGGAATGGAGAGCGAAACACAGACACTCTGGAATGGAGAGAGGAAGAGAGACACTCGTGAATGGAGAGCGAAACACAGAACCTCTGGAATGGAGAGAGAAGCACAGACACTGGGGAATGGAGAGAGAAACACAGACACTTGGGAATGGAGAGAGTAACACAGACACTGGGGAATGGAGAGAGAAACACAGACACTGGGGATTGGAGAGAGTAACACAGACACTGGGGAATGGAGACAGAAACATATACACTCTGGATTGGAGTGTGAAACACAGACACTCGTGAATGGAGAGAGAAACACAGACACTCTGGAATGGAGAGCGAAACACAGATATTCTGGAATGGAGAGTGAAACACAGACACTCGGGAATGGAGAGTGAAACACAGACACTCGGGAATGGACAGTGAAACACAGACACGCCAGAATGGAGAGTGAAACACAGACACTCTGGAATGGAGAGAGGAGCACAGACACTCGGGACTGGACAGTGAAACACAGACACTCTGGATTGGAGTGTGAAACACAGACACTCTGGAATGGAGAGAGAAACACAGACACTCTGGAATGGAGAGCGAAACACAGACACTGGGGAATGGAAAGAGAAACACAGACACTCGGGAATGGAGA
Source organism: Scyliorhinus torazame (assembly GCF_047496885.1). Taxonomy (NCBI): domain Eukaryota; kingdom Metazoa; phylum Chordata; class Chondrichthyes; order Carcharhiniformes; family Scyliorhinidae; genus Scyliorhinus; species Scyliorhinus torazame. Next base: position 207,821,869 of record NC_092715.1, read on the forward strand.
GTGTAACACAGACACTCTGGAATGGACACAGAAACACAGACACTCTGGAATGGAGAGAGAAACACAGACACTCTGGAATGGAGAGTGAAACACAGAAGCTCTGGAATGGAGAGAGAAACACAGGCACTCTGGAATGGAGAGTGAATCACAGATATTCTGGAATGGAGAGTGAAACACAGACACTCGGGAATGGAGAGTGAAACACAGACACTCGGGAATGGACAGTGAAACACAGACACGCCGGAATGGAGAGTGAAACACAGACACTCTGGAATGGAGAGAGGAGCACAGACACTCGGGGATGGACAGTGAAACACAGACACTCTGGATTGGAGTGTGAAACACAGACACTCGTGAATGGAGAGAGAAACACAGACACTCTGGAATGGAGAGCGAAACACAGACATTCTGGAATGAATGGAGGAAGAGAGACACTCGTGAATGGAGAGCGAAACACAGAACCTCTGGAATGGAGAGAGAAGCACAGACACTGGGGAATGGAGAGAGAAACACAGACACTTGGGAATGGAGAGAGAAACACAGATACTGGGGAATGGAGAGTGAAACACAGACACTTGGGAATGGAGAGAGTAACACAGACACTGGGGAATGGAGAGAGAAACACAGACACTGGGGAATGGAGAGAGTAACACAGACACTGGGGAATGGAGACAGAAACACAGACACTCTGGAATCGAGAGAGGAACACAGACACTGAGGAATGGAGAGTGAAACACAGACACTCTAGAATAGAGAGTGAAACACAGACACTCTGGAATGGAGAGTGAAACACAGACACTCTGGAATGCAGAGTGAAACACAGACACTCTAGAATAGAGAATGAAACACAGACACTCTGGAATGGAGAGTGAAACACAGACACTCTGGAATGGAGAGAGAAACACAGACACTGGGGAATGGAGAGTGAAACACAGACACTCTAGAATAGAGAGTGAAACACAGGCATCTAGAATGCGGAACGAAACACAGGCAATGTAGAGATGAGAGTGAAACACAGACACTCTGGAATGGAGAGCGAAACACAGACACTGGGGAATGGAAAGAGAAACACAGACACTCGGGAATGGAGAGTGTAACACAGACACTGTGGAATGGAGAGAGAAACGCACTCTGGAATGGAGCGTGAAACACAGACACTGGAGAATGGAGAGTGAAACACAGACACTCTGAAATGGAGAGAGAAACACAGACACTCTGGAATGGAGAGCGAAACACAGACACTGGGGAATGGAAAGAGAAACACAGACACTCGGGAATGGAGAGTGTAACACAGACACTCTGGAATGGACACAGAAACACAGACACTCTGGAATGGAGAGTGAATCACAGATATTCTGGAATGGAGAGTGAAACACAGACACTCGGGAATGGAGAGTGAAACACAGACACTCGGGAATGTACAGTGAAACACAGACACTCTGGGTTGGAGTGTGAAACACAGACACTCGTGAATGGAGAGAGAAACACAGTCATTCTGGAATGGAGAGCGAAACACAGACACTCTGGAATGGAGAGAGGAAGAGAGACACTCGTGAATGGAGAGTGAAACACAGACACGCTGAAATGGAGAGAGAAACGCAGACACTCTGGAATGGAGAGCGAAACACAGACACTGGGGAATGGAAAGAGAAACACAGACACTCGGGAATGGAGAGTGTAACACAGACATTTTGGAATGGAGAGAGAAACACAGACACTCTGGAATGGAGAGAGAAACACAGACACTCTAGATTGGCGAGTGAAACACAGACACTCGGGAATGGAGAGTGAAACACAGACACTGGAGAATGGAGAGTGAAACACAGACACTCTGGAATGGAGAGAGAAACACAGACACTCTGGAATGGAGAGCGAAACACAGAGACTGGGGAATGGAAAGAGAAACACAGACACTCGGGAATGGAGAGTGTAACACAGATACTCTGGAATGGACACAGAAACACAGACACTCTGGAATGGAGAGAGAAACACAGACACTCTGGAATGGAGAGTGAAACACAGAAGCTCTGGAATGGAGAGAGAAACACAGGCACTCTGGAATGGAGAGTGAATCACAGATATTCTGGAATGGAGAGTTAAACACAGACACTCGGGAATGGAGAGTGAAACACAGACACTCGGGAATGGACAGTGAAACACAGACACGCCAGAATGGAGAGTGAAACACAGACACTCTGGAATGGAGAGAGGAGCACAGACACTCGGGAATGGACAGTGAAACACAGACACTCTGGATTGGAGTGTGAAACACAGACACTCTTGAATGGAGAGAGAAACACAGACACTTTGGAATGGAGAGCGAAACACAGACACGCCAGAATGGAGAGTGAAACACAGACACTCTGGAATGGAGAGAGGAGCACAGACACTCGGGAATGGACAGTGAAACACAGACACTCTGGATTGGAGTGTGAAACACAGACACTCATGAATGGAGAGAGAAACACAGACACTCTGGAATGGAGAGCGAAACACAGACACTCTGGAATGGAGAGAGGAAGAGAGACACTCTTGAATGGAGAGCGAAACACAGAACCTCTGGAATGGAGAGAGAAGCACAGACACTGGGGAATGGAGAGAGAAACACAGACACTTGGGAATGGAGAGAGTAACACAGACACTGGGGAATGGAGAGAGAAGCACAGACACTGGGGATTGGAGAGAGTAACACAGACACTGGGGAATGGAGACAGAAACATAGACACTCTGGAATCGAGAGAGAAACACAGACACTGGGAAATGGAGAGTGAAACACAGACACTCTGGAATGGAGAGTGTAACACAGATACTCTGGAATGGACACAGAAACACAGACACTCTGGAATGGAGAGAGAAACACAGACACTCTGGAATGGAGAGTGAAACACAGAAGCTCTGGAATGGAGAGAGAATCACAGGCACTCTGGAATGGAGAGTGAATCACAGATATTCTGGAATGGAGAGTGAAACACAGACACTCGGGAATGGAGAGTGAAACACAGACACTCGGGAATGGACAGTGAAACACAGACACGCCAGAATGGAGAGTGAAACACAGACACTCTGGAATGGAGAGAGGAGCACAGACACTCGGGAATGGACAGTGAAACACAGACACTCTGGATTGGAGTGTGAAACACAGACACTCGTGAATGGAGAGAGAAACACAGACACTCTGGAATGGAGAGCGAAACACAGACACTCTGGAATGGAGAGAGGAAGAGAGACACTCGTGAATGGAGAGCGAAACACAGAACCTCTGGAATGGAGAGAGAAGCACAGACACTGGGGAATGGAGAGAGAAACACAGACACTTGGGAATGGAGAGAGTAACACAGACACTGGGGAATGGAGAGAGAAACACAGACACTGGGGATTGGAGAGAGTAACACAGACACTGGGGAATGGAGACAGAAACATAGACACTCTGGAATCGAGAGAGAAACACAGACACTGGGAAATGGAGAGTGAAACACAGACACTCTAGAATAGAGAGTGAAACACAGACACTCTGGAATGGAGAGTGAAACACAGACACTCTGGAATGCAGAGTGAAACACAGACACTCTCGAATAGAGAGTGAAACACAGACACTCTGGAATGGAGAGTGAAACACAGACACTCTGGAATGGAGAGAGAAACACAGACACTGGGGAATGGAGAGTGAATCACAGACACTCTAGAATAGAGAGTGAAACACAGGCATCTAGAATGCGGAACGAAACACAGGCATTGTAGAGATGAGAGTGAAACACAGACACTCTAAAATGGAGAGTGAATCACAGATATTCTGGAATGGAGAGTGAAACACAGACACTCGAAAATGGAGAGTGAAACACAGACACTCGGGAATGGAGAGTGAAACACAGACACTCGGGAATGGACAGTGAAACACAGACACTCTGGATTGGAGTGTGAAACACAGACACTCGTGAATGGAGAGAGAAACACAGACACTCTGGAATGGAGAGCGAAACACAGACACTCTGGAATGGAGAGAGGAAGAGAGACACTCGTGAATGGAGAGCGAAACACAGAACCTCTGGAATGGAGAGAGAAACACAGACACTCTGGAATGGACACAGAAACACAGACAATCTGGAATGGAGAGAGAAACACAGACACTCTGGAATGGAGAGTGAAACACAGAAGCTCTGGAATGGAGAGAGAAACACAGGCACTCTGGAATTGAGAGTGAATCACAGATATTCTGGAATGGAGAGTGAAACACAGACACTCGGGAATGGAGAGTGAAACACAGACACTCGGGAATGGACAGTGAAACATAGACACGCCAGAATGGAGAGTGAAACACAGACACTCTGGAATGGAGAGAGGAGCACAGACACTCGGGACTCGACAGTGAAACACAGACACTCTGGATTGGAGTGTGAAACACAGACACTCGTGAATGGAGAGAGAAACACAGACACTCTGGAATGGAGAGCGAAACACAGACACTCTGGAATGGAGAGAGGAAGAGAGACACTCTTGAATGGAGAGCGAAACACAGAACCTCTGGAATGGAGAGAGAAGCACAGACACTGGGGAATGGAGAGAGAAACACAGACACTTGGGAATGGAGAGAGTAACACAGACACTGGGGAATGGAGAGAGAAGCACAGACACTGGGGATTGGAGAGAGTAACACAGACACTGGGGAATGGAGACAGAAACATAGACACTCTGGAATCGAGAGAGAAACACAGACACTGGGAAATGGAGAGTGAAACACAGACACTCTGGAATGGAGAGTGTAACACAGATACTCTGGAATGGACACAGAAACACAGACACTCTGGAATGGAGAGAGAAACACAGACACTCTGGAATGGAGAGTGAAACACAGAAGCTCTGGAATGGAGAGAGAAACACAGGCACTCTGGAATGGAGAGTGAATCACAGATATTCTGGAATGGAGAGTGAAACACAGACACTCGGGAATGGAGAGTGAAACACAGACACTCGGGAATGGACAGTGAAACACAGACACGCCAGAATGGAGAGTGAAACACAGACACTCTGGAATGGAGAGAGGAGCACAGACACTCGGGAATGGACAGTGAAACACAGACACTCTGGATTGGAGTGTGAAACACAGACACTCGTGAATGGAGAGAGAAACACAGACACTCTGGAATGGAGAGCGAAACACAGACACTCTGGAATGGAGAGAGGAAGAGAGACACTCGTGAATGGAGAGCGAAACACAGAACCTCTGGAATGGAGAGAGAAGCACAGACACTGGGGAATGGAGAGAGAAACACAGACACTTGGGAATGGAGAGAGTAACACAGACACTGGGGAATGGAGAGAGAAACACAGACACTGGGGATTGGAGAGAGTAACACAGACACTGGGGAATGGAGACAGAAACATAGACACTCTGGAATCGAGAGAGAAACACAGACACTGGGAAATGGAGAGTGAAACACAGACACTCTAGAATAGAGAGTGAAACACAGACACTCTGGAATGGAGAGTGAAACACAGACACTCTGGAATGCAGAGTGAAACACAGACACTCTCGAATAGAGAGTGAAACACAGACACTCTGGAATGGAGAGTGAAACACAGACACTCTGGAATGGAGAGAGAAACACAGACACTGGGGAATGGAGAGTGAATCACAGACACTCTAGAATAGAGAGTGAAACACAGGCATCTAGAATGCGGAACGAAACACAGGCATTGTAGAGATGAGAGTGAAACACAGACACTCTAAAATGGAGAGTGAATCACAGATATTCTGGAATGGAGAGTGAAACACAGACACTCGAAAATGGAGAGTGAAACACAGACACTCGGGAATGGAGAGTGAAACACAGACACTCGGGAATGGACAGTGAAACACAGACACTCTGGATTGGAGTGTGAAACACAGACACTCGTGAATGGAGAGAGAAACACAGACACTCTGGAATGGAGAGCGAAACACAGACACTCTGGAATGGAGAGAGGAAGAGAGACACTCGTGAATGGAGAGCGAAACACAGAACCTCTGGAATGGAGAGAGAAACACAGACACTCTGGAATGGACACAGAAACACAGACACTCTGGAATGGAGAGAGAAACACAGACACTCTGGAATGGAGAGTGAAACACAGAAGCTCTGGAATGGAGAGAGAAACACAGGCACTCTGGAATGGAGAGTGAATCACAGATATTCTGGAATGGAGAGTGAAACACAGACACTCGGGAATGGAGAGTGAAACACAGACACTCGGGAATGGACAGTGAAACATAGACACGCCAGAATGGAGAGTGAAACACAGACACTCTGGAATGGAGAGAGGAGCACAGACACTCGGGACTCGACAGTGAAACACAGACACTCTGGATTGGAGTGTGAAACACAGACACTCGTGAATGGAGAGAGAAACACAGACACTCTGGAATGGAGAGCGAAACACAGACACTCTGGAATGGAGAGAGGAAGAGAGACACTCGTGAATGGAGAGCGAAACACAGAACCTCTGGAATGGAGAGAGATGCACAGACACTCGTGAATGGAGAGCGAAACACAGAACCTCTGGAATGGAGAGAGAAGCACAGACACTGGGGAATGGAGAGAGAAACACAGACACTTGGGAATGGAGAGAGAAACACAGACACTGGGGAATGGAGAGTGAAACACAGACACTGGGGAATGGAGAGAGTAACACAGACACTGGGGAATGGAGAGAGAAACACAGACACTGGGGAATGGAGAGAGTAACACAGACACTGGGGAATGGAGACAGAAACACAGACACTCGGGAATGGAGAGTGTAACACAGATACTCTGGAATGGACACAGAAACACAGACACTCTGGAATGGAGAGAGAAACACAGACACTCTGGAATGGAGAGTGAAACACAGAAGCTCTGGAATGGAGAGAGAAACACAGGCACTCTGGAATGGAGAGTGAATCACAGATATTCTGGAATGGAGAGTTAAACACAGACACTCGGGAATGGAGAGTGAAACACAGACACTCGGGAATGGACAGTGAAACACAGACACGCCAGAATGGAGAGTGAAACACAGACACTCTGGAATGGAGAGAGGAGCACAGACACTCGGGAATGGACAGTGAAACACAGACACTCTGGATTGGAGTGTGAAACACAGACACTCTTGAATGGAGAGAGAAACACAGACACTTTGGAATGGAGAGCGAAACACAGACACGCCAGAATGGAGAGTGAAACACAGACACTCTGGAATGGAGAGAGGAGCACAGACACTCGGGAATGGACAGTGAAACACAGACACTCTGGATTGGAGTGTGAAACACAGACACTCATGAATGGAGAGAGAAACACAGACACTCTGGAATGGAGAGCGAAACACAGACACTCTGGAATGGAGAGAGGAAGAGAGACACTCTTGAATGGAGAGCGAAACACAGAACCTCTGGAATGGAGAGAGAAGCACAGACACTGGGGAATGGAGAGAGAAACACAGACACTTGGGAATGGAGAGAGTAACACAGACACTGGGGAATGGAGAGAGAAGCACAGACACTGGGGATTGGAGAGAGTAACACAGACACTGGGGAATGGAGACAGAAACATAGACACTCTGGAATCGAGAGAGAAACACAGACACTGGGAAATGGAGAGTGAAACACAGACACTCTGGAATGGAGAGTGTAACACAGATACTCTGGAATGGACACAGAAACACAGACACTCTGGAATGGAGAGAGAAACACAGACACTCTGGAATGGAGAGTGAAACACAGAAGCTCTGGAATGGAGAGAGAAACACAGGCACTCTGGAATGGAGAGTGAATCACAGATATTCTGGAATGGAGAGTGAAACACAGACACTCGGGAATGGAGAGTGAAACACAGACACTCGGGAATGGACAGTGAAACACAGACACGCCAGAATGGAGAGTGAAACACAGACACTCTGGAATGGAGAGAGGAGCACAGACACTCGGGAATGGACAGTGAAACACAGACACTCTGGATTGGAGTGTGAAACACAGACACTCGTGAATGGAGAGAGAAACACAGACACTCTGGAATGGAGAGCGAAACACAGACACTCTGGAATGGAGAGAGGAAGAGAGACACTCGTGAATGGAGAGCGAAACACAGAACCTCTGGAATGGAGAGAGAAGCACAGACACTGGGGAATGGAGAGAGAAACACAGACACTTGGGAATGGAGAGAGTAACACAGACACTGGGGAATGGAGAGAGAAACACAGACACTGGGGATTGGAGAGAGTAACACAGACACTGGGGAATGGAGACAGAAACATAGACACTCTGGAATCGAGAGAGAAACACAGACACTGGGAAATGGAGAGTGAAACACAGACACTCTAGAATAGAGAGTGAAACACAGACACTCTGGAATGGAGAGTGAAACACAGACACTCTGGAATGCAGAGTGAAACACAGACACTCTCGAATAGAGAGTGAAACACAGACACTCTGGAATGGAGAGTGAAACACAGACACTCTGGAATGGAGAGAGAAACACAGACACTGGGGAATGGAGAGTGAATCACAGACACTCTAGAATAGAGAGTGAAACACAGGCATCTAGAATGCGGAACGAAACACAGGCATTGTAGAGATGAGAGTGAAACACAGACACTCTAAAATGGAGAGTGAATCACAGATATTCTGGAATGGAGAGTGAAACACAGACACTCGAAAATGGAGAGTGAAACACAGACACTCGGGAATGGAGAGTGAAACACAGACACTCGGGAATGGACAGTGAAACACAGACACTCTGGATTGGAGTGTGAAACACAGACACTCGTGAATGGAGAGAGAAACACAGACACTCTGGAATGGAGAGCGAAACACAGACACTCTGGAATGGAGAGAGGAAGAGAGACACTCGTGAATGGAGAGCGAAACACAGAACCTCTGGAATGGAGAGAGAAACACAGACACTCTGGAATGGACACAGAAACACAGACACTCTGGAATGGAGAGAGAAACACAGACACTCTGGAATGGAGAGTGAAACACAGAAGCTCTGGAATGGAGAGAGAAACACAGGCACTCTGGAATGGAGAGTGAATCACAGATATTCTGGAATGGAGAGTGAAACACAGACACTCGGGAATGGAGAGTGAAACACAGACACTCGGGAATGGACAGTGAAACATAGACACGCCAGAATGGAGAGTGAAACACAGACACTCTGGAATGGAGAGAGGAGCACAGACACTCGGGACTCGACAGTGAAACACAGACACTCTGGATTGGAGTATGAAACACAGACACTCGTGAATGGAGAGAGAAACACAGACACTCTGGAATGGAGAGCGAAACACAGACACTCTGGAATGGAGAGAGGAAGAGAGACACTCGTGAATGGAGAGCGAAACACAGAACCTCTGGAATGGAGAGAGAAGCACAGACACTGGGGAATGGAGAGAGAAACACAGACACTTGGGAATGGAGAGAGAAACACAGACACTGGGGAATGGAGAGTGAAACACAGACACTGGGGAATGGAGAGAGTAACACAGACACTGGGGAATGGAGAGAGAAACACAGACACTGGGGAATGGAGAGAGTAACACAGACACTGGGGAATGGAGACAGAAACACAGACACTCTGGAATCGAGAGAGAAACACAGACACTGGGGAATGGAGAGTGAAACACAGACACTCTGGAATGGAGAGTGAAACACAGGCACTCTGGAATGCAGAGTGAAACACAGACACTCTCGAATAGAGAGTGAAACACAGGCACTCTGGAATGGAGAGTGAAACACAGACACTCTGGAATGGAGAGAGAAACACAGACACTGGGGAATGGAGAGTGAAACACAGACACTCTAGAATAGAGAGTGAAACACAGGCATCTAGAATGCGGAACGAAACACAGGCATTGTAGAGATGAGAGTGAAACACAGACACTCTAAAATGGAGAGTGAATCACAGATATTCTGGAATAGAGAGTGAAACACAGACACTCTGGAATGGAGAGAGGAGCACAGACACTCGGGAATGGACAGTGAAACACAGACACTCTGGATTGGAGTGTGAAACACAGACACTCTTGAATGGAGAGAGAAACACAGACACTCTGGAATGGAGAGCGAAACACAGACACTCTGGAATGGAGAGAGGAAGAGAGACACTCGTGAATGGAGAGCGAAACACAGAACCTCTGGAATGGAGAGAGAAGCACAGACACTGGGGAATGGAGAGAGAAACACAGACACTTGGGAATGGAGAGAGAAACACAGACACTGGGGAATGGAGAGTGAAACACAGACACTGGGGAATGGAGAGAGTAACACAGACACTGGGGAATGGAGAGAGAAACACAGACACTGGGGAATGGAGAGAGTAACACAGACACTGGGGAATGGAGACAGAAACACAGACACTCTGGAATCGAGAGAGAAACACAGACACTGGGGAATGGAGAGTGAAACACAGACACTCTAGAATAGAGAGTGAAACACAGACACTCTGGAATGGAGAGTGAAACACAGGCACTCTGGAATGCAGAGTGAAACACAGACACTCTCGAATAGAGAGTGAAACACAGGCACTCTGGAATGGAGAGTGAAACACAGACACTCTGGAATGGAGAGAGAAACACAGACACTGGGGAATGGAGAGTGAAACACAGACACTCTAGAATAGAGAGTGAAACACAGGCATCTAGAATGCGGAACGAAACACAGGCATTGTAGAGATGAGAGTGAAACACAGACACTCTAAAATGGAGAGTGAAACACAGACACTCTGGAATGGAGAGAGGAGCACAGACACTCGGGAATGGACAGTGAAACACAGACACTCTGGATTGGAGTGTGAAACACAGACACTCTTGAATGGAGAGAGAAACACAGACACTCTGGAATGGAGAGCGAAACACAGAACCTCTGGAATGGAGAGAGAAGCACAGACACTGGGGAATGGTGAGAGAAACACAGACACTTGGGAATGGAGAGAGAAACACAGACACTGGGGAATGGAGAGTGAAACACAGACACTGGAGAATGGAGAGAGTAACACAGACACTGGGGAATGGAGAGAGAAACACAGACACTGGGGAATGGAGAGAGTAACACAGACACTGGGGAATGGAGACAGAAACACAGACACTCTAGAATCGAGACAGAAACACAGACACTGGGGAATGGAGAGTGAAACACAGACACTCTAGAATAGAGAGTGAAACACAGACACTCTGGAATGGAGAGTGAAACACAGACACTGGAGAATGGAGAGTGAAACACAGACACTCTGGAATGGAGAGTGAAATACAGACACTCTGGAATGGAGAGAGAAACACAGACACTGGGGAATAGAGAGTGAAACACAGACACTCTAGAATAGAGAGTGAAACACAGGCATCTAGAATGCGGAACGAAACACAGGCATTGTAGAGATGAGAGTGAAACACAGACACTCTGGAATGGAGAGCGAAACACAGACACTGGGGAATGGAAAGAGAAACACAGACACTCGGGAATGGAGAGTGTAACACGGACACTGTGGAATGGAGAGTGAATCACAGACACTCGGGAATGGAGAGTGAAACACAGAAGCTCTGGAATGGAGAGAGAAACACAGACACTCTGGATTGGAGAGTGAAACACAGACACTCAGGAATGGAGAGAGAAACACAGACACTCTGGAATGGAGAGAGAAACACATGCATTCGGGAATGGAGAGTGAAGCACAGACACTCGGGAATGTACAGTGAAACACAGACACGCCGGAATGGAGAGTGAAACACAGACACTCTGGAATGGAGAGAGGAGCACAGACACTCGGAAATGGACAGTGAAACACAGGCACTCTGGATTGGAGTGTGAAACACAGACACTCGTGAAAGGAGAGAGAAACACAGACACTCTGGAATGGAGAGCGAAACACAGACACTCTGGAATGGAGAGAGGAAGAGAGACACTCGTGAATGGAGTGAAACACAGACACTCTGAAATGGAGAGAGAAACACAGACACTCTGGAATGGAGAGCGAAACACAGACACTGTTGAATGGAAAGAGAAACACAGACACTCGGGAATGGAGAGTGTAACACAGACACTTTGGAATGGAGAGAGAAACACAGACACTCTGGAATGGAGAGAGAAACACAGACACTCGGGAATGGAGAGTGAAACGCAGACACTGGAGAATGGAGAGTGAAACACAGACACCCTGGAATGGAGAGAGAAACACAGACACTCTGGAATGGAGAGCGAAACACAGACACTGGGGAATGGAAAGAGAAACACAGACACTCGGGAATGGAGAGTGTAACACAGACACTCTGGAATGGACACAGTAACACAGACACTCTGGAATGGAGAGTGAAACACAGAAGCTCTGGCATGGAGAGAGAAACACAGGCACTCTGGAATGGAGAGTGAATCACAGATATTCTGGAATGGAGAGTGAAAAACAGACACTCTTGAATGGAGAGAGAAACACAGACACTCTGGAATGGAGAGCGAAACACAGACACTCTGGAATGGAGAGAGGAAGAGAGACACTCGTGAATGGAGAGCGAAACACAGAACCTCTGGAATGGAGAGAGAAGCACAGACACTGGGGAATGGTGAGAGAAACACAGACACTTGGGAATGGAGAGAGAAACACAGACACTGGGGAATGGAGAGTGAAACACAGACACTGGGGAATGGAGAGAGTAACACAGACACTGGGGAATGGAGAGAGAAACACAGACACTGGGGAATGGAGAGTGTAACACAGACACTGGGGAATGGAGACAGAAACACAGACACTCTGGAATGGAGAGTGAAACACAGAAGCTCTGGAATGGAGAGAGAAACACAGGCACTCTGGAATGGAGAGTGAATCACAGATATTCTGGAATGGAGAGTGAAACACAGACACTCGGGAATGGAGAGTGAAACACAGACACTCGTGAATGGGCAGTGAAACACAGACACGCCAGAATGGAGAGTGAAACAAAGACACTCTGGAATGGAGAGTGAAACACAGACACTCGGGAATGGACAGTGAAACACAGACACTCTGGATTGGAGTGTGATACACAGACACTCGTGAATGGAGAGAGAAACGCAGACACTCTGGAATGGAGAGCGAAACACAGACACTCTGGAATGGAGAGAGGAAGAGAGACACTCGTGAATGGAGAGCGAAACACAGAACCTCTGGAATGGAGAGAGAAGCACAGACACTGGGGAATGGAGAGAGGAAGAGAGACACTCGGGAATGGAGAGTGAAACACAGACACTGGGGAATGGAGAGAGAAACACAGACACTTGGGAATGGAGAGAGAAACACAGACACTGGGGAATGGAGAGTGAAACACAGACACTGGGGAATGGAGAGAGTAACACAGACACTGGGGAATGGAGAGAGAAACACAGACACTGGTGAATGGAGAGAGGAAGAGAGACACTCGTGAATGGAGAGCGAAACACAGAACCTCTGGAATGGAGAGAGAAGCACAGACACTGGGGAATGGAGAGAGGAAGAGAGACACTCGGGAATGGAGAGAGAAACACAGACACTCTGGAATGGACACAGAAACACAGACACTCTGGAATGGAGAGAGAAACACAGACACTCTGGAATGGAGAGTGAAACACAGAAGCTCTGGAATGGAGAGAGAAACACAGGCACTCTGGAATGGAGAGTGAATCACAGATATTCTGGAATGGAGAGTGAAACACAGACACTCGGGAATGGAGAGTGAAACACAGACACTCGGGAATGGACAGTGAAACATAGACACGCCAGAATGGAGAGTGAAACACAGACACTCTGGAATGGAGAGAGGAGCACAGACACTCGGGACTCGACAGTGAAACACAGACACTCTGGATTGGAGTGTGAAACACAGACACTCGTGAATGGAGAGAGAAACACAGACACTCTGGAATGGAGAGCGAAACACAGACACTCTGGAATGGAGAGAGGAAGAGAGACACTCGTGAATGGAGAGCGAAACACAGAACCTCTGGAATGGAGAGAGATGCACAGACACTCGTGAATGGAGAGCGAAACACAGAACCTCTGGAATGGAGAGAGAAGCACAGACACTGGGGAATGGAGAGAGAAACACAGACACTTGGGAATGGAGAGAGAAACACAGACACTGGGGAATGGAGAGTGAAACACAGACACTGGGGAATGGAGAGAGTAACACAGACACTGGGGAATGGAGAGAGAAACACAGACACTGGGGAATGGAGAGAGTAACACAGACACTGGGGAATGGAGACAGAAACACAGACACTCTGGAATCGAGAGAGAAACACAGACACTGGGGAATGGAGAGTGAAACACAGACACTCTGGAATGGAGAGTGAAACACAGGCACTCTGGAATGCAGAGTGAAACACAGACACTCTCGAATAGAGAGTGAAACACAGGCACTCTGGAATGGAGAGTGAAACACAGACACTCTGGAATGGAGAGAGAAACACAGACACTGGGGAATGGAGAGTGAAACACAGACACTCTAGAATAGAGAGTGAAACACAGGCATCTAGAATGCGGAACGAAACACAGGCATTGTAGAGATGAGAGTGAAACACAGACACTCTAAAATGGAGAGTGAATCACAGATATTCTGGAATAGAGAGTGAAACACAGACACTCTGGAATGGAGAGAGGAGCACAGACACTCGGGAATGGACAGTGAAACACAGACACTCTGGATTGGAGTGTGAAACACAGACACTCTTGAATGGAGAGAGAAACACAGACACTCTGGAATGGAGAGCGAAACACAGACACTCTGGAATGGAGAGAGGAAGAGAGACACTCGTGAATGGAGAGCGAAACACAGAACCTCTGGAATGGAGAGAGAAGCACAGACACTGGGGAATGGAGAGAGAAACACAGACACTTGGGAATGGAGAGAGAAACACAGACACTGGGGAATGGAGAGTGAAACACAGACACTGGGGAATGGAGAGAGTAACACAGACACTGGGGAATGGAGAGAGAAGCACAGACACTGGGGATTGGAGAGAGTAACACAGACACTGGGGAATGGAGACAGAAACATAGACACTCTGGAATCGAGAGAGAAACACAGACACTGGGAAATGGAGAGTGAAACACAGACACTCTGGAATGGAGAGTGTAACACAGATACTCTGGAATGGACACAGAAACACAGACACTCTGGAATGGAGAGAGAAACACAGACACTCTGGAATGGAGAGTGAAACACAGAAGCTCTGGAATGGAGAGAGAAACACAGGCACTCTGGAATGGAGAGTGAATCACAGATATTCTGGAATGGAGAGTGAAACACAGACACTCGGGAATGGAGAGTGAAACACAGACACTCGGGAATGGACAGTGAAACACAGACACGCCAGAATGGAGAGTGAAACACCGACACTCTGGAATGGAGAGAGGAGCACAGACACTCGGGAATGGACAGTGAAACACAGACACTCTGGATTGGAGTGTGAAACACAGACACTCGTGAATGGAGAGAGAAACACAGACACTCTGGAATGGAGAGCGAAACACAGACACTCTGGAATGGAGAGAGGAAGAGAGACACTCGTGAATGGAGAGCGAAACACAGAACCTCTGGAATGGAGAGAGAAGCACAGACACTGGGGAATGGAGAGAGAAACACAGACACTTGGGAATGGAGAGAGTAACACAGACACTGGGGAATGGAGAGAGAAACACAGACACTGGGGATTGGAGAGAGTAACACAGACACTGGGGAATGGAGACAGAAACATAGACACTCTGGAATCGAGAGAGAAACACAGACACTGGGAAATGGAGAGTGAAACACAGACACTCTAGAATAGAGAGTGAAACACAGACACTCTGGAATGGAGAGTGAAACACAGACACTCTGGAATGCAGAGTGAAACACAGACACTCTCGAATAGAGAGTGAAACACAGACACTCTGGAATGGAGAGTGAAACACAGACACTCTGGAATGGAGAGAGAAACACAGACACTGGGGAATGGAGAGTGAATCACAGACACTCTAGAATAGAGAGTGAAACACAGGCATCTAGAATGCGGAACGAAACACAGGCATTGTAGAGATGAGAGTGAAACACAGACACTCTAAAATGGAGAGTGAATCACAGATATTCTGGAATGGAGAGTGAAACACAGACACTCGAAAATGGAGAGTGAAACACAGACACTCGGGAATGGAGAGTGAAACACAGACACTCGGGAATGGACAGTGAAACACAGACACTCTGGATTGGAGTGTGAAACACAGACACTCGTGAATGGAGAGAGAAACACAGACACTCTGGAATGGAGAGCGAAACACAGACACTCTGGAATGGGGAGAGGAAGAGAGACACTCGTGAATGGAGAGCGAAACACAGAACCTCTGGAATGGAGAGAGAAACACAGACACTCTGGAATGGACACAGAAACACAGACACTCTGGAATGGAGAGAGAAACACAGACACTCTGGAATGGAGAGTGAAACACAGAAGCTCTGGAATGGAGAGAGAAACACAGGCACTCTGGAATGGAGAGTGAATCACAGATATTCTGGAATGGAGAGTGAAACACAGACACTCGGGAATGGAGAGTGAAACACAGACACTCGGGAATGGACAGTGAAACATAGACACGCCAGAATGGAGAGTGAAACACAGACACTCTGGAATGGAGAGAGGAGCACAGACACTCGGGACTCGACAGTGAAACACAGACACTCTGGATTGCAGTGTGAAACACAGACACTCGTGAATGGAGAGAGAAACACAGACACTCTGGAATGGAGAGCGAAACACAGACACTCTGGAATGGAGAGAGGAAGAGAGACACTCGTGAATGGAGAGCGAAACACAGAACCTCTGGAATGGAGAGAGATGCACAGACACTCGTGAATGGAGAGCGAAACACAGAACCTCTGGAATGGAGAGAGAAGCACAGACACTGGGGAATGGAGAGAGAAACACAGACACTTGGGAATGGAGAGAGAAACACAGACACTGGGGAATGGAGAGTGAAACACAGACACTGGGGAATGGAGAGAGTAACACAGACACTGGGGAATGGAGAGAGAAACACAGACACTGGGGAATGGAGAGAGTAACACAGACACTGGGGAATGGAGACAGAAACACAGACACTCTGGAATCGAGAGAGAAACACAGACACTGGGGAATGGAGAGTGAAACACAGACACTCTGGAATGGAGAGTGAAACACAGGCACTCTGGAATGCAGAGTGAAACACAGACACTCTCGAATAGAGAGTGAAACACAGGCACTCTGGAATGGAGAGTGAAACACAGACACTCTGGAATGGAGAGAGAAACACAGACACTGGGGAATGGAGAGTGAAACACAGACACTCTAGAATAGAGAGTGAAACACAGGCATCTAGAATGCGGAACGAAACACAGGCATTGTAGAGATGAGAGTGAAACACAGACACTCTAAAATGGAGAGTGAATCACAGATATTCTGGAATAGAGAGTGAAACACAGACACTCTGGAATGGAGAGAGGAGCACAGACACTCGGGAATGGACAGTGAAACACAGACACTCTGGATTGGAGTGTGAAACACAGACACTCTTGAATGGAGAGAGAAACACAGACACTCTGGAATGGAGAGCGAAACACAGACACTCTGGAATGGAGAGAGGAAGAGAGACACTCGTGAATGGAGAGCGAAACACAGAACCTCTGGAATGGAGAGAGAAGCACAGACACTGGGGAATGGAGAGAGAAACACAGACACTTGGGAATGGAGAGAGAAACACAGACACTGGGGAATGGAGAGTGAAACACAGACACTGGGGAATGGAGAGAGTAACACAGACACTGGGGAATGGAGAGAGAAACACAGACACTGGGGAATGGAGAGAGTAACACAGACACTGGGGAATGGAGACAGAAACACAGACACTCTGGAATCGAGAGAGAAACACAGACACTGGGGAATGGAGAGTGAAACACAGACACTCTAGAATAGAGAGTGAAACACAGACACTCTGGAATGGAGAGTGAAACACAGGCACTCTGGAATGCAGAGTGAAACACAGACACTCTCGAATAGAGAGTGAAACACAGGCACTCTGGAATGGAGAGTGAAACACAGACACTCTGGAATGGAGAGAGAAACACAGACACTGGGGAATGGAGAGTGAAACACAGACACTCTAGAATAGAGAGTGAAACACAGGCATCTAGAATGCGGAACGAAACACAGGCATTGTAGAGATGAGAGTGAAACACAGACACTCTAAAATGGAGAGTGAAACACAGACACTCTGGAATGGAGAGAGGAGCACAGACACTCGGGAATGGACAGTGAAACACAGACACTCTGGATTGGAGTGTGAAACACAGACACTCTTGAATGGAGAGAGAAACACAGACACTCTGGAATGGAGAGCGAAACACAGAACCTCTGGAATGGAGAGAGAAGCACAGACACTGGGGAATGGTGAGAGAAACACAGACACTTGGGAATGGAGAGAGAAACACAGACACTGGGGAATGGAGAGTGAAACACAGACACTGGAGAATGGAGAGAGTAACACAGACACTGGGGAATGGAGAGAGAAACACAGACACTGGGGAATGGAGAGAGTAACACAGACACTGGGGAATGGAGACAGAAACACAGACACTCTAGAATCGAGACAGAAACACAGACACTGGGGAATGGAGAGTGAAACACAGACACTCTAGAATAGAGAGTGAAACACAGACACTCTGGAATGGAGAGTTAAACACAGACACTGGAGAATGGAGAGTGAAACACAGACACTCTGGAATGGAGAGTGAAATACAGACACTCTGGAATGGAGAGAGAAACACAGACACTGGGGAATAGAGAGTGAAACACAGACACTCTAGAATAGAGAGTGAAACACAGGCATCTAGAATGCGGAACGAAACACAGGCATTGTAGAGATGAGAGTGAAACACAGACACTCTGGAATGGAGAGCGAAACACAGACACTGGGGAATGGAAAGAGAAACACAGACACTCGGGAATGGAGAGTGTAACACGGACACTGTGGAATGGAGAGTGAATCACAGACACTCGGGAATGGAGAGTGAAACACAGAAGCTCTGGAATGGAGAGAGAAACACAGACACTCTGGATTGGAGAGTGAAACACAGACACTCAGGAATGGAGAGAGAAACACAGACACTCTGGAATGGAGAGAGAAACACATGCATTCGGGAATGGAGAGTGAAGCACAGACACTCGGGAATGTACAGTGAAACACAGACACGCCGGAATGGAGAGTGAAACACAGACACTCTGGAATGGAGAGAGGAGCACAGACACTCGGAAATGGACAGTGAAACACAGGCACTCTGGATTGGAGTGTGAAACACAGACACTCGTGAATGGAGAGAGAAACACAGACACTCTGGAATGGAGAGCGAAACACAGACACTCTGGAATGGAGAGAGGAAGAGAGACACTCGTGAATGGAGTGAAACACAGACACTCTGAAATGGAGAGAGAAACACAGACACTCTGGAATGGAGAGCGAAACACAGACACTGTTGAATGGAAAGAGAAACACAGACACTCGGGAATGGAGAGTGTAACACAGACACTTTGGAATGGAGAGAGAAACACAGACACTCTGGAATGGAGAGAGAAACACAGACACTCGGGAATGGAGAGTGAAACGCAGACACTGGAGAATGGAGAGTGAAACACAGACACCCTGGAATGGAGAGAGAAACACAGACACTCTGGAATGGAGAGCGAAACACAGGCACTGGGGAATGGAAAGAGAAACACAGACACTCGGGAATGGAGAGTGTAACACAGACACTCTGGAATGGAGAGTGAAACACAGACACTCTGGAATGGAGAGTGAAACACAGAAGCTCTGGAATGGAGAGAGAAACACAGGCACTCTGGAATGGAGAGTGAATCACAGATATTCTGGAATGGAGAGTGAAAAACAGACACTCTGGAATGGAGAGTGAAACACAGGCACTCGTGAATGGACAGTGAAACACAGACACGCCAGAATGGAGTGTGAAACACAGACACTCTTGAATGGAGAGAGAAACACAGACACTCGGGAATGGAGAGAGAAACACAGGCACTCGGGAATGGAGAGAGGAAGAGAGACACTCGTGAATGGAGAGCGAAACACAGAACCTCTGGAATGGAGAGAGAAGCACAGACACTGGGGAATGGTGAGAGAAACACAGACACTTGGGAATGGAGAGAGAAACACAGACACTGGGGAATGGAGAGTGAAACACAGACACTGGGGAATGGAGAGAGTAACACAGACACTGGGGAATGGAGAGAGAAACACAGACACTGGGGAATGGAGAGTGTAACACAGACACTGGGGAATGGAGACAGAAACACAGACACTCTGGAATGGAGAGTGAAACACAGAAGCTCTGGAATGGAGAGAGAAACACAGGCACTCTGGAATGGAGAGTGAATCACAGATATTCTGGAATGGAGAGTGAAACACAGACACTCGGGAATGGAGAGTGAAACACAGACACTCGTGAATGGGCAGTGAAACACAGACACGCCAGAATGGAGAGTGAAACAAAGACACTCTGGAATGGAGAGTGAAACACAGACACTCGGGAATGGACAGTGAAACACAGACACTCTGGATTGGAGTGTGATACACAGACACTCGTGAATGGAGAGAGAAACGCAGACACTCTGGAATGGAGAGCGAAACACAGACACTCTGGAATGGAGAGAGGAAGAGAGACACTCGTGAATGGAGAGCGAAACACAGAACCTCTGGAATGGAGAGAGAAGCACAGACACTGGGGAATGGTGAGAGAAACACAGACACTTGGGAATGGAGAGAGAAACACAGACACTGGGGAATGGAGAGTGAAACACAGACACTGGGGAATGGAGAGAGTAACACAGACACTGGGGAATGGAGAGAGAAACACAGACACTGGGGAATGGAGAGTGTAACACAGACACTGGGGAATGGAGACAGAAACACAGACACTCTGGAATGGAGAGTGAAACACAGAAGCTCTGGAATGGAGAGAGAAACACAGGCACTCTGGAATGGAGAGTGAATCACAGATATTCTGGAATGGAGAGTGAAACACAGACACTCGGGAATGGAGAGTGAAACACAGACACTCGTGAATGGGCAGTGAAACACAGACACGCCAGAATGGAGAGTGAAACAAAGACACTCTGGAATGGAGAGTGAAACACAGACACTCGGGAATGGACAGTGAAACACAGACACTCTGGATTGGAGTGTGATACACAGACACTCGTGAATGGAGAGAGAAACGCAGACACTCTGGAATGGAGAGCGAAACACAGACACTCTGGAATGGAGAGAGGAAGAGAGACACTCGTGAATGGAGAGCGAAACACAGAACCTCTGGAATGGAGAGAGAAGCACAGACACTGGGGAATGGAGAGAGGAAGAGAGACACTCGGGAATGGAGAGTGAAACACAGACACTGGGGAATGGAGAGAGAAACACAGACACTTGGGAATGGAGAGAGAAACACAGACACTGGGGAATGGAGAGTGAAACACAGACACTGGGGAATGGAGAGAGTAACACAGACACTGGGGAATGGAGAGAGAAACACAGACACTGGTGAATGGAGAGAGGAAGAGAGACACTCGTGAATGGAGAGCGAAACACAGAACCTCTGGAATGGAGAGAGAAGCACAGACACTGGGGAATGGAGAGAGGAAGAGAGACACTCGGGAATGGAGAGAGAAACACAGACACTCTGGAATGGACACAGAAACACAGACACTCTGGAATGGAGAGAGAAACACAGACACTCTGGAATGGAGAGTGAAACACAGAAGCTCTGGAATGGAGAGAGAAACACAGGCACTCTGGAATGGAGAGTGAATCACAGATATTCTGGAATGGAGAGTGAAACACAGACACTCGGGAATGGAGAGTGAAACACAGACACTCGGGAATGGACAGTGAAACATAGACACGCCAGAATGGAGAGTGAAACACAGACACTCTGGAATGGAGAGAGGAGCACAGACACTCGGGACTCGACAGTGAAACACAGACACTCTGGATTGGAGTGTGAAACACAGACACTCGTGAATGGAGAGAGAAACACAGACACTCTGGAATGGAGAGCGAAACACAGACACTCTGGAATGGAGAGAGGAAGAGAGACACTCGTGAATGGAGAGCGAAACACAGAACCTCTGGAATGGAGAGAGATGCACAGACACTCGTGAATGGAGAGCGAAACACAGAACCTCTGGAATGGAGAGAGAAGCACAGACACTGGGGAATGGAGAGAGAAACACAGACACTTGGGAATGGAGAGAGAAACACAGACACTGGGGAATGGAGAGTGAAACACAGACACTGGGGAATGGAGAGAGTAACACAGACACTGGGGAATGGAGAGAGAAACACAGACACTGGGGAATGGAGAGAGTAACACAGACACTGGGGAATGGAGACAGAAACACAGACACTCTGGAATCGAGAGAGAAACACAGACACTGGGGAATGGAGAGTGAAACACAGACACTCTGGAATGGAGAGTGAAACACAGGCACTCTGGAATGCAGAGTGAAACACAGACACTCTCGAATAGAGAGTGAAACACAGGCACTCTGGAATGGAGAGTGAAACACAGACACTCTGGAATGGAGAGAGAAACACAGACACTGGGGAATGGAGAGTGAAACACAGACACTCTAGAATAGAGAGTGAAACACAGGCATCTAGAATGCGGAACGAAACACAGGCATTGTAGAGATGAGAGTGAAACACAGACACTCTAAAATGGAGAGTGAATCACAGATATTCTGGAATAGAGAGTGAAACACAGACACTCTGGAATGGAGAGAGGAGCACAGACACTCGGGAATGGACAGTGAAACACAGACACTCTGGATTGGAGTGTGAAACACAGACACTCTTGAATGGAGAGAGAAACACAGACACTCTGGAATGGAGAGCGAAACACAGACACTCTGGAATGGAGAGAGGAAGAGAGACACTCGTGAATGGAGAGCGAAACACAGAACCTCTGGAATGGAGAGAGAAGCACAGACACTGGGGAATGGAGAGAGAAACACAGACACTTGGGAATGGAGAGAGAAACACAGACACTGGGGAATGGAGAGTGAAACACAGACACTGGGGAATGGAGAGAGTAACACAGACACTGGGGAATGGAGAGAGAAACACAGACACTGGGGAATGGAGAGAGTAACACAGACACTGGGGAATGGAGACAGAAACACAGACACTCTGGAATCGAGAGAGAAACACAGACACTGGGGAATGGAGAGTGAAACACAGACACTCTAGAATAGAGAGTGAAACACAGACACTCTGGAATGGAGAGTGAAACACAGGCACTCTGGAATGCAGAGTGAAACACAGACACTCTCGAATAGAGAGTGAAACACAGGCACTCTGGAATGGAGAGTGAAACACAGACACTCTGGAATGGAGAGAGAAACACAGACACTGGGGAATGGAGAGTGAAACACAGACACTCTAGAATAGAGAGTGAAACACAGGCATCTAGAATGCGGAACGAAACACAGGCATTGTAGAGATGAGAGTGAAACACAGACACTCTAAAATGGAGAGTGAAACACAGACACTCTGGAATGGAGAGAGGAGCACAGACACTCGGGAATGGACAGTGAAACACAGACACTCTGGATTGGAGTGTGAAACACAGACACTCTTGAATGGAGAGAGAAACACAGACACTCTGGAATGGAGAGCGAAACACAGAACCTCTGGAATGGAGAGAGAAGCACAGACACTGGGGAATGGTGAGAGAAACACAGACACTTGGGAATGGAGAGAGAAACACAGACACTGGGGAATGGAGAGTGAAACACAGACACTGGAGAATGGAGAGAGTAACACAGACACTGGGGAATGGAGAGAGAAACACAGACACTGGGGAATGGAGAGAGTAACACAGACACTGGGGAATGGAGACAGAAACACAGACACTCTAGAATCGAGACAGAAACACAGACACTGGGGAATGGAGAGTGAAACACAGACACTCTAGAATAGAGAGTGAAACACAGACACTCTGGAATGGAGAGTGAAACACAGACACTGGAGAATGGAGAGTGAAACACAGACACTCTGGAATGGAGAGTGAAATACAGACACTCTGGAATGGAGAGAGAAACACAGACACTGGGGAATAGAGAGTGAAACACAGACACTCTAGAATAGAGAGTGAAACACAGGCATCTAGAATGCGGAACGAAACACAGGCATTGTAGAGATGAGAGTGAAACACAGACACTCTGGAATGGAGAGCGAAACACAGACACTGGGGAATGGAAAGAGAAACACAGACACTCGGGAATGGAGAGTGTAACACGGACACTGTGGAATGGAGAGTGAATCACAGACACTCGGGAATGGAGAGTGAAACACAGAAGCTCTGGAATGGAGAGAGAAACACAGACACTCTGGATTGGAGAGTGAAACACAGACACTCAGGAATGGAGAGAGAAACACAGACACTCTGGAATGGAGAGAGAAACACATGCATTCGGGAATGGAGAGTGAAGCACAGACACTCGGGAATGTACAGTGAAACACAGACACGCCGGAATGGAGAGTGAAACACAGACACTCTGGAATGGAGAGAGGAGCACAGACACTCGGAAATGGACAGTGAAACACAGGCACTCTGGATTGGAGTGTGAAACACAGACACTCGTGAATGGAGAGAGAAACACAGACACTCTGGAATGGAGAGCGAAACACAGACACTCTGGAATGGAGAGAGGAAGAGAGACACTCGTGAATGGAGTGAAACACAGACACTCTGAAATGGAGAGAGAAACACAGACACTCTGGAATGGAGAGCGAAACACAGACACTCTAGAATGGAGAGTGAAACACAGACACTCTGGAATAGAGAGAGAAACACAGACACTCTGGAATGGAGAGAGAAACACAGACACTCGGGAATGGAGAGTGAAACGCAGACACTGGAGAATGGAGAGTGAAACACAGACACCCTGGAATGGGGAGAGAAACACAGACACTCTGGAATGGAGAGCGAAACACAGACACTGGGGAATGGAAAGAGAAACACAGACACTCGGGAATGGAGAGTGTAACACAGACACTCTGGAATGGACACAGTAACACAGACACTCTGGAATGGAGAGAGAAACACAGACACTCTGGAATGGAGAGTGAAACACAGAAGCTCTGGAATGGAGAGAGAAACACAGGCACTCTGGAATGGAGAGTGAATCACAGATATTCTGGAATGGAGAGTGAAAAACAGACACTCTGGAATGGAGAGTGAAACACAGGCACTCGTGAATGGACAGTGAAACACAGACACGCCAGAATGGAGTGTGAAACACAGACACTCTTGAATGGAGAGAGAAACACAGACACTCTGGAATGGAGAGCGAAACACAGACACTCTGGAATGGAGAGAGGAAGAGAGACACTCGTGAATGGAGAGCGAAACACAGAACCTCTGGAATGGAGAGAGAAGCACAGACACTGGGGAATGGTGAGAGAAACACAGACACTTGGGAATGGAGAGAGAAACACAGACACTGGGGAATGGAGAGTGAAACACAGACACTGGGGAATGGAGAGAGTAACACAGACACTGGGGAATGGAGAGAGAAACACAGACACTGGGGAATGGAGAGTGTAACACAGACACTGGGGAATGGAGACAGAAACACAGACACTCTGGAATGGAGAGTGAAACACAGAAGCTCTGGAATGGAGAGAGAAACACAGGCACTCTGGAATGGAGAGTGAATCACAGATATTCTGGAATGGAGAGTGAAACACAGACACTCGGGAATGGAGAGTGAAACACAGACACTCGTGAATGGGCAGTGAAACACAGACACGCCAGAATGGAGAGTGAAACAAAGACACTCTGGAATGGAGAGTGAAACACAGACACTCGGGAATGGACAGTGAAACACAGACACTCTGGATTGGAGTGTGATACACAGACACTCGTGAATGGAGAGAGAAACGCAGACACTCTGGAATGGAGAGCGAAACACAGACACTCTGGAATGGAGAGAGGAAGAGAGACACTCGTGAATGGAGAGCGAAACACAGAACCTCTGGAATGGAGAGAGAAGCACAGACACTGGGGAATGGAGAGAGGAAGAGAGACACTCGGGAATGGAGAGTGAAACACAGACACTGGGGAATGGAGAGAGAAACACAGACACTTGGGAATGGAGAGAGAAACACAGACACTGGGGAATGGAGAGTGAAACACAGACACTGGGGAATGGAGAGAGTAACACAGACACTGGGGAATGGAGAGAGAAACACAGACACTGGTGAATGGAGAGAGTAACACAGACACTGGGGAATGGAGACAGAAACACAGACACTCTGGAATCGAGAGAGAAACACAGACACTGGGGAATGGAGAGTGAAACACAGACACTCTAGAATAGAGAGTGAAACACAGACACTCTGGAATGGAGAGTGAAACACAGACACTCTGGAATGCAGAGTGAAACACAGACACTCTCGAATAGAGAGTGAAACACAGGCACTCTGGAATGGAGAGTGAAACACAGACACTCTGGAATGGAGAGAGAAACACAGACACTGGGGAATGGAGAGTGAAACACAGACACTCTAGAATAGAGAGTGAAACACAGGCATCTAGAATGCGGAATGAAACACAGGCATTGTAGAGATGAGAGTGAAACACAGACACTCTAAAATGGAGAGTGAATCACAGATATTCTGGAATGGCGAGTGAAACACAGACACTCGGGAATGGAGAGTGAAACACAGACCCTCGGGAATGTACAGTGAAACACAGACACGCCGGAATGGAGAGTGAAACACAGACACTCTGGAATGGAGAGAGGAGCACAGACACTCGGGAATGGACAGTGAAACACAGACACTCTGGATTGGAGTGTGAAACACAGACACTCTTGAATGGAGAGAGAAACACAGACACTCTGGAATGGAGAGCGAAACACAGACACTCTGGAATGGAGAGAGGAAGAGAGACACTCGTGAATGGAGAGCGAAACACAGAACCTCTGGAATGGAGAGAGAAGCACTGACACTGGGAATGATGAGAGAAACACAGACACTTGGGAATGGAGAGAGAAACACAGACACTGGGGAATGGAGAGTGAAACACAGACACTGGGGTATGGAGAGAGTAACACAGACACTGGGGAATGGAGAGAGAAACACAGACGCTGGAGAATGGAGAGAGTAACACAGACACTGGGGAATGGAGACAGAAACACAGACACTCTAGAATCGAGACAGAAACACAGACACTGGGGAATGGAGAGTGAAACACAGACACTGTAGAATAGAGAGTGAAACACAGACACTCTGGAATGGAGAGTGAAATACAGACACTCTGGAATGCAGAGTGAAACACAGACACTCTAGAATAGAGAGTGAAACACAGACACTCTGGAATGGAGAGTGAAACACAGACACTCTGGAATGGAGAGAGAAACACAGACACTGGGGAATAGAGAGTGAAACACAGACACTCTAGAATAGAGAGTGAAACACAGGCATCTAGAATGCGGAATGAAACACAGGCATTGTAGAGATGAGAGTGAAACACAGACACTCTGGAATGGAGAGCGAAACACAGACACTGGGGAATGGAAAGTGAAACACAGGCACTCGGGAATGGAGAGTGTAACACAGACACTGTGGAATGGAGAGTCAATCACAGACACTCAGGAATGGAGAGTGAAACACAGAAGCTCTGGAATGGAGAGAGAAACACAGACACCCTGGATTGGAGAGTGAAACACAGACACTCAGGAATGGAGAGAGAAACACAGACACTCTGGAATGGAGAGAGAAACACATGCACTCGGGAATGGAGAGTGAAGCACAGACACTTGGGAATGGAGAGAGAAATGCACTCTGGGATGGAGCGTAGAACACAGACACTGGAGAATGGAGAGTGAAACACAGACACTCTGAAATGGAGAGAGAAACACAGACACTCTGGAATGGAGAGCGAAACACAGACACTGGGGAATGGAAAGAGAAACACAGACACTCGGGAATGGAGAGTGTAACACAGACACTCTGGAATGGAGAGAGAAACACAGACACTCTGGAATGGAGAGAGAAACACAGACACTCTAGAATGGCGAGTGAAACACAGACACTCGGGAATGGAGAGTGAAACACAGACACTGGAGAATGGAGAGTGAAACACAGACACTCTGGAATGGAGAGAGAAACACAGACACTCTGGAATGGAGAGCGAAACACAGACACTGGGGAATGGAAAGAGAAACACAGACACTCGGGAATGGAGAGAGAAACACAGACACTGGGGAATGGAGAGTGAAACACAGACACTCTAGAATAGAGAGTGAAACACAGGCATCTAGAATGCGGAACGAAACACAGGCATTGTAGAGATGAGAGTGAAACACAGACACTGTCGAAAGGAGAGTGAAACAAAGACATTCGGGAATGGAGAGTGAAACACAGATATTCGGAAATGGAGTGTGAAACATCGACACTATGAAATGGAAAGAGAACCAAAGACACTAGGGTTGCAATACTGGTGGGGAAGCGGGTGTCGTTCGTGGCACTGAATATTGTTGTGGATAATGGAGGTCGATATGTGATGGTGAGTGGTAGGTTGCAGGGGGTACGGGTGGTACTGGTGAACGTGTACGCCCCTAATTGGGATGATGCTGGAATTATGAAACGCATGCTGGTTCGGATTCCAGATTTGGAGGCGGGAAGCTTGATAATGGGGGGGGGGGGGGGTCTTCAATTCGGTGCGGGACTCAGCATTGGACCGGTCTAGGTCCAGGTCGGGTAAGACGCCGGCAGCGGCCAAGATGCTTTGGAGGTTTATGGACCAGATGAGGGGAGTGGATCCATGGAGGGTTGTCAGGCCGCTGGCCAGGGAATTTTCCTTCTTTTCCCACGTCCATAGAGCCTACTCCCGGATAAATTTTTTCATTTTGAATAGGGCGTTAATCCCGAAAGTGGAGGGAACGAAATATTCGGCCATAGCCATCTCGGACCACGCCCCGCATTGGTTGGAGCTGGAGTTGGGGAGGAGAGGGACCAGCGCCCGCTGTGGCACCTGGACGTGGGATTGTTGGCGGATGAGGGGGTCTGCGGGCAGGTGCGGGGGTGTATTGAAAGATATTTGGAGGCCAACGACAACGGGGAGGTGCAGGTGGGGGTAGTCTGGGAGGCGTTGAAGGCGGTGGTCAGGGGAGAGCTAATCACCATTAGGGCCCATAGGGAGAAGAGAGAGGGGTGGGAGAGGGAGAGGTTGGTGGGGGAGATCTTAAGGTTGGACAGGAGGTATGCAGAGGCCCCCGAGGAGGGGCTGCTCAGGGAGCGACGGAACCTCCAGGTGGAATTCGACCTGTTGACCATGGGGAAAGCAGAGGCACAGTGGAAGAAAGCGCAGGGGGCGACGTATGAGCATGGGGAGAAGGCGAGTAGGATGCTGGCACATCAGCTTCGTAAGAGGGAGACAGCGAGGGAGATTGGTGGAGTTAAGGATAGAGGGGGGAATACGGTGCGGAGTGCGGTGAGAATAAATTAGGTATTTAAGGACTTCTATGGGGATATATACAGGTCTGAGCCCCCAGCGGGGGAGGAGGGGATGCAACGATTCCTGGATCAGTTGACGTTCCCGAGGGTTGAGGAGGAGCAGGTGGCTGGTTTGGGGGCTCCGTTTGGGCTGGAGGAGCTGGTTAAAGGATTGGGGAGTATGCAGGCGGAGAAGGCCCCGGGGCTGGATGGGTTCCCGGTTGAATTCTACAGGAAATACGTGGACCTGCTGGGCCTGTTGCTCATGAGGACGTTTAATAAGGCGAGGGAGGAGGGGACCTTGCCCCCGACAATGTCCAGGGCGCTGATTTCTTTGATCTTGAAGTGGGACAAGGATCCATTGCAATGTGGGTCGTATAGACCGATCACACTCCTCAATGTTGACGCTAGGTTGCTGGCGAAGGTGCTGGCTACGCGAATTGAGGATTGTGTCCCGGGGATGATTCATGAGGACCAGACGGGATTTGTAAAGGGTAGGCAGCTAAATACAAATGTACGGAGGCTCCTCAATGTGATTATGATGCCCTCGGTGGAGGGGGAAACGGATGTAGTGGCAGCTATGGATGCGGAGAAGGCCTTTGATCGGGTGGAGTGGGAGTATCTTTGGGAAGTGTTGCAGAGGTCTGGGTTCGGGGAGGGGTTCATCAGTTGGGTCAGGCTGCTATATAGAGCCCCGGTGGCGAGTGTGGCTACGAACCGGCGGAGGTCGGAGTACTTTTGGCTGTACCGTGGGACGAGACAGGGGTGCCCCTTGTCCCCCTTGTTGTTTGCACTGATGATCGAGCCGTTGGCCATGGCACTGAGCGAGTCCAGGAAATGGAGGGGGTTGGTTCGGGG
Source organism: Scyliorhinus torazame (assembly GCF_047496885.1). Taxonomy (NCBI): domain Eukaryota; kingdom Metazoa; phylum Chordata; class Chondrichthyes; order Carcharhiniformes; family Scyliorhinidae; genus Scyliorhinus; species Scyliorhinus torazame. The sequence continues at coordinate 207,852,252 of NC_092715.1, forward strand.
GGGAGAGGAACCGACCGGGTGTCGTTGTATGCCGATGACCTGTATGTTGCAAATCCAGTGGAGGGGATGGCGGAGGTCATGCAGACCCTTAGGGAGTTTGGCGGCTTTTTGGGGTATAAACTCAACATAGGGAAGTGTGAGCTGTTTGTGGTGCATCCAGGGGACCAGGGAAGGGGGATAGACGAGCTATCGCTGCAGAGGGCGGAAAGGAGCTTTCGATACCTGGGGATCCAGGTAGCTAGGAGCTGGGGGGCCCTGCACAAGCTCAACTTGACGCAGCTGGTGGAGCAGATGGAGGGGGATTTTAAAAGATGGGACATGCTACCACTCTCACTGGCGGGTAGGATGCAGTTGGTAAAAATGACGGTCCTTCCAAGGTTTCTCTTTGTATTCCAGTGCCTCCCCATTCTGATCCCCAAGGCCTTTTTCAAACGAGTAAGCAGGAGCACCATGGGATTTGTGTGGGCGAATCAGACCCCGAGGGTGAAGAGGGTGTTTCTGGAGCGTAGCAGAGGCAGGGGGGGGGGCTGGCGCTGCCGAATCTATGTGGCTACTAGTGGGCAGCCAACGTGGCGATGATCCATAAGTGCGTGATGGAGGGAGAGAGGGCATCGTGGAAGAGGCTAGAGATGGCGTCTTGTGTGGGCACGAGCCTGAGGGCGCTGGTGACGGCACCGCTGCCGCTCTCGCCGACAAGGTACACCACGAGCCCGGTGGTGGTGGCGACGCTGAAGATCTGGGGGCAGTGGAGGGGACACAGGATGAGGTGGGGGCCTCAGTTTGGTCCCCGATTCGGGAAAATCATCAGTTCGTCCCGGGAAGGATGGATGGGGGGTTTCGGAGCTGGCATCGGGTAGGGATCAGTAGAATGGGGGACCTGTTCAGCGATGGGACGTTTGCGAGCCTAGGGGCGCTGGAGGAGAAGTTTGGGCTACCCCCGGGAAACGCTTTCAGGTACATGCAAGTGAGGGTGTTTGTGAGGCGGCAGGTGAGGGAATTCCTGCTGCTTCCAGCAAGTGGGGTTCAGGACAGGGTAATTTCGGGTGTATGGGGTGGAGAAGGCAAGGTTTCGGCGTTTTACCAGGAGCTGCAGGAAGAGGAGGAGGCCTCGGTGGCGGAGTTAAAAGGCAAGTAGGAGGAGGAGCTTGGGGAGAAGATAGATGAGGGTCTGTGGGCTGATGCCCTGAGTAGGGTTAATTCTTCCTCCTCTTGCGCCAGGCTCAGCCTAATACAATTTAAAGTTATTTACAGAGCGCATATGACAGGGGCGAGGTTGAGTATGTTCTTCGGGGTGGAGGACAGATGTGGGAGGTGCTCGGGGAGCCCAGCAAATCACATCCATATGTTCTGGTCGTGGCTGGCACTGGAGGGGTTTTGGAGGGGTTTTGCGAGGACTATGTCCAAGGTGGTGGACGCCCGGGTCAAGCCGAGCTGGGGATTAGCACTATTTGGGATATCGAACGAGCCGGGAGTACAGGAGGCAAAAGAGGCCGGGACTCTGGCCTTTGCGTCCCTGGTAGCCCGGCGGAAGATCCTGTTACTGTGGAAAGAGGCGAAGCCCCCTAGTGTGGAAGCTTGAATCAATGACATGGCAGGGTTCATCAAGCTGGAGAGGATAAAGTTCGCCTTGCCAGGGGCTGTGCAGGGGTTTTCCAGATGGTGGCAACCGTTCCTAGACTACCTCGTGGAGCGTTAGGAGGAGGTCAGCAGCAGCAGTAACCCGGGGGTGGGGGTTGGGTGGGGGAAAGAGGGGGTTGGGGGGTTTCTTTTGGGGCGGCATTTGGATTAAAATGGGGGGTTTCCCGATGTGGATTTTCTACTGTTATATGGGAGTTTATTGTATCTTGGGGGGGAAATCCAATGTATAATTTTTACTTGTGTTTTGTTTCTTTTTCTTGTTGTGGGGGTGGGGGGGGGGGGTTTGTTGAAAAATATGTTGAAAAATTTGAATAAATATATTTTCAAAAAAAAATCTAGATGAGAATGAAAATCTATTCATTGTAAAAGATAATTGCTTTAAATGTGAATGTGGAATACACACTTCCTACCTCCACTTGTCCAGTGATGGCAACTGTAAAAAAGTAAAATGGCGGGAAGAAAGATAGTCACTGCACTGGTTAATAACACAACTCATAAACACAACAGATTTTCATAATCAGCTGCATCCAAATAATGATATGATAAGATATTCCACACAACATGTGTCAGCCTATTTTTCACTGTTATGCAATTAACTTAAACTAGCAATTAATTTTACTCTAATCTTTCATTATTTCTTCTTGTTTACTTTCTAGTCAGGCGGCTGTTTAATCTCTTTGTTACTCTGAGACCAACATCGTTCATGTGACAAGAGCCGCTGATGGATTGTTGTGTTCTTTGTGATTCTTGTTATCAGGATGGATGCTGTAATATTCACAAAGACCACAGAAGCTAAGTTCATTAACAAAGCTAACATTCATTGCACTACTTATTAAAGCTCGACCACTTACTCCTATAGTAAACAATAGTCTAGTAATGTACAACCTACATTCAGCTAATACTAGTCTCCACACTCCACCTATAACTGTACTCTGATCTCTCTCACTCTCCTGTGCTCTCCTCTCCAGCCTTCTTTCAGAAGCCTGTGAGTCAGTGATTGAGATAGTTCCGCATCTACCTCCATCTAGTGGTCAATTATGATATGACATTAACCCTTTGTATTCTGAACTTTCCCATAATGTCACAATTGTCTTGTTCAATATCTACGGATATTGTCCTAAATTACAATTCATGAACAGTGCAGATGGGAAATACGTTTACTATTGCAAGTCTGCTTGTTGGAACTGGCGTCTTTTGGAGCTTTCCCGTGAATATGGGGAGGGTGTGAACCCATTTTAATGTTATGTTGCTAAGCATCCTTCACTAAATATCCTGGAGTGCCATCCCTGCTTGGCGTGGGCTCCAGTGGGTGTTTAGCAAAGATTGACACCGTCCCCAACACTGTCACTCAGTGACAGACAATCACCATTCAAGCTGCGAGTCAGACTCTTCACTAATCAGCAATGGGACGTGAAATGCTCAGTGAACAAGTGCAGCAGCATCACAGAAACATTTTTAAAACCCACGTGTGTTGATGAAGTCGCCGTCCAGAACACCCAGATTAAGCCTTAAGCAATTGCAGATCAAATGATATAATGTGAATGTGCAGACTACAGTCCTTATTTAACTAAACAAAATGGTAATAAATAAATATGAGCGTGAGAAGCAAGTAAAGTCCTTGGGCTGGATTCTCCGGTTTTGCGGCTATGTCCGGAGGAAGTGTCTGTCTTTATGACGAAACAATCGGCGAGGTCTCAGCACCGATCCTCCGACCGGTAAGGGGCTAGTAGCCGGTCCACGTAAAACGCACGGCCTTGCTGATATAAACGCCTGGGAATTGCCGGTTCCGTGGCCGTGCCGGCCCTGCACAGTCCCTACCTGCCAGATAGTACCCCCTGGACACACTCGCCACCCCCGGGCGACCCCCCACAGTCCCCCGAGTCCTCGCCGAGGGCCCCCCTCCCCCAGCCAGCAGCACGTCTCCTCCCCCCTCCCCCCCGACTGTGGCGGCGCTGGACACAGTCCGCATCCACCACGCCGGGTTCACGAAAACTGAGAGCACACCTGTCCCGCGCCGTCGTGAACTCGGCCCATCGGGAGCGGAGCATCGGGGGAGGGCCTTCAGGTAACGTCCTGAGGCTGTCCCAATGGCGTACGCTGTACTCCTAGATGCTGCCATTTTGGATGGGGCAGAACATCCGAAAACAGGCGCTGCCCCAGATTCAGTCATAAACAGGGGTTCTCCGCCCGATCGCCGATTACGATATCGGCGTTAGCAAGCGGAGAATCCCGCTCCATGACTGTAACCAGCGGTATTAAGAGGAACTTACCGATTTCAGAGAATAAGAACATGGACAGAAGAGCAAAGGCTGAGAAAGACCCCATTCTCCTGCAGTGGAAGCTTTGAGTCAGTAACCGCGCAGTCGTCCACTTGTATTGACACTTGTCTCGTATAACGGAGCTGGTTTATATAAAGGGAAGGCTGCTCAGTGAAACATACAGCTGGTTAATCTTTACCCAAAATGACAGACTGAGCGTTCCTGAGCCAAAATGCATCAATGCTAAACAGTACATCAATGATACAGGTGAAGATCAAACACTCAAGGATACAACCACCTAGAGTTCCAGTCTGCTCCCAGCCATAAACAATCAACTCTTGTGGTTGGATATTCATGTTTGCGCTGTGAAACAGGAGTCAGGAGGTTTCCTGATGTGTCAGCTGGCAGCGTTTTGACATATTGGAGTTGAAGATGGGCTGGGCTCGGTGCTGCCTCCGGCAAAGGGGGAAGGGCTTGGGGAAGATTTGAGGAACGCACTTCAAATAACAGAGTTTATAATTCTTACAGAATTTATGAAGGGCCTGTATGTTCCTAAATGACAATTTCAACTTTTTTCCTGACAAGTTCAGTCATGTGCACTTCAGTGCCCGGCTCTGAGGTTCACCCAGGACGCAAATGCTTTTCTCTGCACTTGTCTTGGAAACAAACTTGGGCCGCCCTTGTCGTGCAATGCCACGGTCTGTCTCGTTTCACCTCCATGGATTTCCCCTGCGATCATAGGTCATAGAATTTACTGTGCAGAAGGAGGCCATTCGGTCCATCGGGTCTGCACCAACCCTTGGAAAGAGCATCCCACTTAAGCCCACGCCTCCACCCTATCCCTGTAACTCGGTAACCCCACCCTAACCTTTTGGACACTAAGGGCAATTTAGCATGGCCAGTCCACCTAACCTGCACATATGTGGACTGTGGGAGGAAACTGGAGCACCCGGAGGAAACCCACACAGACACGGGGAGAACGTGCTGACTCCGCACAGACCCTGGAGCTGTGACGCAGCAGTGCTAACCACTGTGCCACGGTGCCACTCAGCATGGCAGCCCTCAACATGACTGTGACCTGGTTTTTCCCCTGGTGCTGCGCAGGCAGCTTCCACCCACTGGAGATACTCCGTATCTGGGCAGAGAATCAGTTCAGACGCCCAAATCATGGCGGGTATTAATTTCACGCTAAATCACAATTCTCCGTCTGCTCGACAGCGGTGTCAATACATTCCACTCCGCACGTACAGTAAACGCCCTTGGCATAGCATCAGCGGGCCTGACCCGCTATTCTCCGGGCCTCCGCGATTCTCCGCCTCCACTGGGGCAAATTCACAGTGGTGAGGTTCACTTGTGCATTAAAAAATCGTGAAACAGCCGGCGTGGCAGCTGAGGGAGAGAGAGGAGGAGAGACACGGAGAGGCACGACCATGGGCTGCCGGGCCGGACACTGACCGGGCTGGCTGGGGTGGGGAGGGGGGTGTCCCTGCCAGGGCCTGGGGTTGGGTGACGGGCAAACGGAGCGTGTGGCCGGGGTGACCCCCCCACAGGACTGGGGTGGCGTCCAGGCATGGACCGCCATTGCTGCAGCCTGCAAGGCAGCCACCTTGCAGTGCATCCCACTGACAACCCACATTACCGATGCCGGGCACCGATGGGGCCAGGGGTGCGGGGATGGAGTGGGGGGACATGCGGGGGCAGAGTCTGAAGTGCCAACCGGGGGCACCATGTCGCCCATTGGAACTGGTTGGGCACATGAGTATGCATCATGCTAACATGTCGGCCTTTCACCCCCTGCAGTCAATGGATATTGGAATTCAAACAGCAATGGTGGCCTTTCTGCTGGTCGCCGCAGCCCTGGGGGATGCCCTGTGGCTGTATGAGCCAGAGCTGCTTGAGGAAGAGGAAGCTGCAGTAATGGAGCCTATCACCGAGGAACAGGAGGCAGACGCTGAGGATGGAGAGCCGGCCAAGGAGGAGGAGGAGGAGGTGCAAAGGAGGCACCAAATGAGGCCTCGCGTGTACTGACAGCACCTGTTATTCAAGGATCTGCCGGAGCAGGCATGCCATCGAAGATTCCAGCTGAGCAGTGGTCAGTGTAACATATCTGCCAGATCATGGCACACCTGGTACCGCGGGGGAATGGGGGAGGACACCCACTCCCAGCGGCCGTCACAGGTTCCTTCCAAGCGCCAAGTGGGGACCTATCTGGTATCTCACAGAGCTCGGTGCATAAGTGCATCCGCGCCATCATGCAGGCCCGAGATGCCCAGTCGACGCAGTACATCCATTTCAATGTGCACCGAGCCCACCAGGATGTACGGGCAGCGGGGTTCGCTGCCATTGTCGACAGGCCCAGGAGGTGATCGACGGGATGCATGTCACCCTACGAGCAGCTGCAGATGACAGGCGGCTCTATACAAACCAAAAGGGGTTCCATTCGATGAACGTGCAGCTGATATTTTACCATCAGATATACAGAAATTTGACCTTGAGCATTGCTTCCGATCAATGTGCATCGCAGATAATGTAAATAAACAGCTCCCTTCATGAAGCTGGGTTGATCTCCAGAGGCCTCTGTATCACCTGGCTGTGCTCGCCGTGGCGGCTCGTCATTGGCTGCACCATGATGTCGATGCCCTCAGCGATGCCCCTCTGTGACCGGGTCACGCTCTGCAGTGCCTCACCAATGTCCACCTGCCTCTGGGACGTAATCCCGAGTGACTGGGACATGCTCTCGAGCGCCTCGGCAATGCCCACCTGAGACTTTTTCACACCAGGGGCTGGGTATTTGCGCAGTTGGGATGACTCAGGAGCCCTTTCAAAATGACGGACGAGTCCTAATTCTGGAATTTCTGACCCCATTCCCAAGGTTTCTGATTTTCAGGAGTGACTTTAACGGGTGGGGAATGGTTCGGGTCGTTAATCCGCACTCTGCACTCCCCACCTGGCCAGCTTCACTACAGGGATAGGCAATTTAATGAAGTCAGGCCAACCTTCAAAGAGTCGTGGTTCATGGCGCCCCATATTCGGTATTCTGAAAGGTAAGTTCTAAAGGTCCTCCTCATACCCCCCCCCCCCCCTCCTCCCCATACCAATTTATGCCCTAATCAACCCCAATGGTCCCTCATGAGCCCACACCTTTCAAACAGTCCCATGACCTCTCATGTCTCCCATGCCAGGATATGTCCCCCAAACAATCCTTATGGCCCCTCATGCCCCCATGTTAACGTCCAACTCTTCCATACCCATTCACCCATTATAGACCACATAGAAGGAGAAAATGAAATGAAAATTGCTTATTGTCACAAGTAGGCTTCAATGAAGTTACTGTGAAAAGCCCCTAGTCGCCACATTCCGGCGCCTGTTCGGGGAGGCTGGTACGGGAATTGAACCGTGCTGCTGGCCTGCCTTGGTCTGCTTTAAAAAACAGCTATTTAGCCCTGTGCTAAACCAGACCCTAGTGAGTTCCTGTCACCTGAAGTTATCCCCCAAGAGTAATAAATCCTAAAGTTTAAATTCAGCGCGGAAGATCACTCTGCCCTTTAATCAACTAATTTCCAGAACAATTCCACTCCTGCTTCTCTCCATTTATTGATGTTGGTAAATGGTGTGATTTATAGCTGCCCTACCATATGGTACCTGTAGTGACAATAGTTTGCATAAATAAGAGATTTAACACTAATAATTTATTGATTGCTTTCCATTTGCTTTCCGAAAAATATTTTTACTGCAGCCCAATAAAAATGTCAGACCATTTAACGTATCAATAGCTGAAATTGCAAGCACTGGAAACCTTTTTAATCGTGTAAATAAACATTGTGAAATTGATAGAATAGATCAGAAAGCAATGTTTTCCCTGGGGCTCGGGCCGACGCTGAAATCGAGTTTGCCGATCAGCCGGAGAATCAGCGTTCCCGCCGAAATCGGGGGTGGCGCCGCTTTTACAATTATCCGTCCCCTCCAAAGCAGCGTACGCTGGGAGTACGCCGCACACTGTATCGGCGGCCTCGGGATGTTGCCTGAGGCTCTCCCCCCAATGCTCCGCCCCCGACCGTCCGAATTCCCACTGCATGGGTCTCTCATGCTATTATTTGTCAGTAACTCGGCGTGGCGGCTGCAGACTCAATCCAGTCGGGGAGAGTTGATCCGCGGACAGGGGGGACTTTGGCAGGGGCTGGGGTCACTGTTGGGGGGTGGTCCGGGGATCACGAGACAGCCAAAGGGGGGAGCACTATTTTGCAGGCCGGGTCCACACACAGCCGGCGCCATGTTGCACGGTGTGGCCGCCATGCGCACGCACAGCCACGGACCCGACAATTATCCACCCGCATCGGCAGCTAGAGCCGCATGTGCTACCTGCTGTAATCACCTGGGATGGCCACTTACAACCTGGACAGATAAACTCGCAAAGCCTGGCAGGTAAAATGGACAAAGCAAGACTCAGGCGGGCTCAGAGCCTGAAATGTATATTTGCAAGCAAGGAGTCCAGATGGTAACGAAACTCCGACCAATGAGCATTTTGATGGGCCGATTAGCATTTGATGTCCCATCTTCACCAAGGCAAAGGACTGGTACTCGAGCGACCGGTTCAGTCCCAGACATTTCGGCACCACTCCCTGTTCAGGGGAAGCGTAAACAACGGGGTAAGTGGCCGCTTGGGACACGCCCAGCCATCCAGATCCCCGCCCACTTATTGGTTAGGAATTGAACAGAGTGATCAAGAATCACCCAATTAGTGGGTCCAACCTGAAGGACCGCCCAAAAGAGCGCGAAAACCCCCAAGTATAAGAAGAGAGTCCACCGTGTGTTCGTCCTCTTTTGGACCTGGCGCCCCGGCAATGACCATCTCCAATCGCAGCACCAGCAGAAGCAAGTCCAAGTTCAATGCCCGCTACCAGGCGGATGAGCCCAGCTGAGCAGCAGTTACGTCTCCAGACTCGATAGATCCAGAATCGAACAACAACCACTGTTCCTCTGACCTAAGCCGGGTGCCTGAAGTTAAGTACAGGTTGTCTTAGTCAATAGGTGTAGTTAACTCGTGAGTTTATGTTGCATGATCCATTGTGTGTGTAAATAATGTATCCTTGACCTTGAACTAACTAACTGGTGTTTGGCTCTTTGATCGATAGCCAGTTGAACCTTGTGGTGGTATCATTTGTTACCTGGCAACTCTGATCATTAGAACATAGATATCAAAAGAAAGAAGGGCAAACTCACTGATTGCCATAGTTAGGACAGAGCCACAGGAAAAGAAAAGCAACACTGCTAGCACCCAACCAAACGGAGGATCAGTGGCCGTTTTGAAGCAAATATTTGGTCGTAAAACGCCACCGTTCCCACGGCGGTGTCAGGACATCGCCTGAAAATTGGAGAATCCAGTCCCAGGTGATTCAATGGGCTAATGGATTTCTGGGCTGTCAGCCAAGCCTCATGTACTCTTGGCTCAGAGCCTTGAAATCCAATGGACTGGCAATGAAAGTATGGCAAAGTATTTTCATGATTGACCCCTAGGGGAACCTATTGGTAATTCTAAGGGGCACTGGTCCTACAAGCTTTCTTACCTTAACCTTGGCCTGCAGCTCTTTCAGAATCCAATGAAATGGCAAACATGTTTCACAAATGTAGTGCCCCATAATCTAAAGGCAAAATGTTCTTTCTTATATTATCAAATGACACCATGGCCCTCCAACCCACTTCCCTTATTAAAAATGTATTCACTACACTTAAGTTCCTTAAATTACTTAATCCACTATAAAGGCAAGCATTTAATTCAAGTACTTAATCCCATATGAAAATAAACATTTGTATCAAAGGCCCATTCTAAAGAATGTATAACCAACTGGATCTCTTAATCATACTGTGAACTGACAGACACCCCTCTGTGATAATGGTAGGTTGTGAAATCAGTTGTGCAGCACATGTCCGATAATGTTCGCCTTCAGGCATATGTCATCAGACAAAGCGAAATAGCAAGCACTGAATGTTTTGAACTGCATGCAGGCCTTTTTTTAATTTAAAGGCAGGAAATTCCTTTATTGATTGACATTTCCTTTTTTTTAAATGTTTTCATTAGCTTTTTCTCTTTATACACAATGAAAATAAATGTAAACAAATCTGTACACATCAGTTACAGTTTACAATTTACAATAGCCCTGTATTCGAATTAGCCACCAAACCCCAACTCCCCTTACTACCCCGAGCCCCCGTCCCCTTCTTGTTATCTGCCATGTTTACTTTATTTGCTGGTTCATCAATCCTGTACATAGTGGTGTAATATAGCGGTACATATGTTACATGGTGGTAGGTTGTTCTTATTTAGTTATTTGAATCTACAAACCTTCAGTCGCGGGGTGGGGGGGACACCCCCCCCCCTTGCATAGGGGTTGGTTGGCGTATGTGCCTCCCTATTCCCTCACCCCTCCCAATCACTACACTTGCAAAAATGGTGGGTGTTGGCTTAAGGTGGAGGACTCCTTCTGGAATTGGGGCTTTGGTGCCATTTTGGCTAAACCCGTTCCATCCCTATGAAAATTCAGGCTTGTAAGTAGAATAGTTGTAAGAACTATCTCAAGGCTACACCAGGGGCATGTCAAAATGACAGCAGTTATTAGCGGCCAGGAAGGGAACCGGCATCTTCGGATGGTCCCGGCTGGGACTGGTTGTCCTCCCCACTGTGTTGCGGCGTTGCTTTGGCTTGTTAAATAAACCTTTTGATTTGTATCCTTCTTGGGACTCCTGTGATTATAATACTGGCGACGAGGAAAAGCAGAACTACAGATGGCGATTCGGGCCATCTGGACCATGGCTGAACCTCTCTACAGAGGAGCAAGGTGAGAACAGATTTTAAAATGCCGCTCTTCGGGAGGCTCAATGCTTTTGACACAAGCGTAGAAGACTGGGCCCAATACGCTGAGCATATGCGTTACTTTTTAGGGTAAACGCTATTATAGGGGACGACTGCCAGAAGGTGATACTCCTGACCGCCTGTGGGACCCCTTCCTTTAGCATCATCAAACGTCTGACTATTCTGCAGCCCCAGATTCCAAAATATTTAACGAACTGGTGGCATTCAAGGCGCACCACTATGACCCCAGACCAACGGTAATTGTCCAAAGGTATAGATTCAATATGGCTGGAAGAACCCGAGGGGTGTCCGTCACAGAACTTTTGTCGTACCAATGCAGGCTGGTCAAGCACTGCGATTCTGCGTCATCCCTGCCGGAGATGCCGAGGGACGGCCGTATGTGCGGAATCAACAACATGGTGTCCCAACGTAAGTTGCTGTCCAAGCCACCTCTGGACCTGAAACGGCCATAGACATATCCTGCTTGCATGAAAACATGGGGAAGGGAGTCCAGGAGCTCCAGGGCTCGCTAGATATACTGGCAAATAGCATTGGATGCCCTCATTCAGGCACACAAAGTCCCCTCGGAGTAAAGCTCGGGGACCCAGCCACTGCCCGAGTAACGTTGGGGCCAGACCTGTTGGGCGAGAGTCCCTACAGCCGGGCAAACCGTCTTCCCTGAACCTCAGGAGGACTCACATCGGTGCTGCACCTGTGGTCGGAGGAAATGTGGGGACCGGGAACACCAGATCCGCCGACAAGTGTACCGCCCTGTTCGGGGACCACGTCCACTTAGAGCCATGGCTTTGCACTTGGTGCAACCTGACGAGGACAAGTGCCTGCAGCTAAACTGCATCTCCGCACCAAGAATAGCCCCCATCAAAATCAACATCCAGGTTAATGGCCACCTGCTTGAAATGGACATTGGCACTGGGGCTGCTGTCTCGGTCATAGGACAGCGCACATACTAGAAGGTCCGAACAGGAATCCTATGCCTGGACCTGAGGGACACTGAGGCACGTTTGGCAACGTAAATAGGAAAACCATTGGCCATTGCGAGCATGAGGATGATTCCACGAACCTACGGGGGGGGGGGGCAGTCCAACGGTTTGCCATTGATAGCGGGACAAGGGCCCGGGCCCAGTTTGTTATGGCGCGACTGGCAGCAGAGGCTCCACCTGGGCTGGCAGTGGATTTTTAAGATGGGCACTGGGAGATCGTACAAATTCCGAGGGAAATGCCCAGACAATTATCCAGGGTGGCCATGGAAAAATAAAGGGTGCCTTGGCCAATATCTACAGGTATTTTAGGGCCTTGTTGACGAAGGTGGAAGATGAGCTCAACTGGCTGGAAAGCCTGGGAATCATTCACCAGCGTTGTTCGTGGAGTGGGCAGCACCTGTAATCCCAGTGCTGAAACCGGCTAAAGACATCCACTTGTGTGGCGATTCGCAGTTAACGGTGAACAAGGCCTCTCGCTTGGATGGGTACCTAATGCCGTGCATGGAGGACCTCTATGCGAAGTTGGTTCGAGGGCGCTCCTTCTCTAAACTAGACATGAGTCATGCATGCCTCCAGTTGGAGCTAGACAGGGCATCCAGAAGGTTTGTGACCATCAATACCCATAGGAGTCTTTACAAATATACCAGACTTCCATTTAGGGTATCGTCTTCCCATATGATTTTTCAGAGAGTCAGGGAACGCAAGGGCTTCCAAGGGTGGCAGTTTACTTGGCTGATGCCCTGATCACTGGAGCACCGAAAAGGAGAATCTGAAGAACTTTGAGGAAGCCCCCCACCGTTCTCTGAGGCAGGTGACCTTTTCAGGCCACTCTTGATGACAAGTGATGCCTCCCCATATCCTATCGGATGGACAACGGGATGGAGAGGCCAATAGACCACGCATAGATATGTTCGGATCAAGAAGGAATGGTTGGCCGCCATTTTTGCAGTGAAGAAGTACTACCAATATGACCATAACAGACCACAAACCTTCGCTCGGCCTGTTCAAGGAGGACAGGTCACTTCTGACAATAGCATCGGCCTGGATACAGCGTTGGGCGCTATTATTGGTGACGTGTGAGCACGTGCTCAAGTATCGCCCAGAAGCACAAATCGCACACGCTTTGAGCCGATTCCCATTTCCAATGCACCCCCTGTACCCACCAGTAGCAGACAAAGTCACAGTTGCCTTGAATTTTACGGACATCTTGCCGGTCACAGCCTCACAGATTCATGAGTGGACACAAAAGGACCCAATCTTAACAAAATTACGTCACATCGTCCTGCATGGGGGACAGCAAGGGAGACTACCCGAGGAGCTGCGGGTTTTCACGACTAAGCAACATGAGCTTGACATGGACGACAACAACCTCCTGTGGGGAGCCCGTGTTCTGGTCCCGAGTCAAGGCAGAAAGATCATATTGCAAGATCTGAATAACCGGCACCTGGGAGTGTCCAAGATGAAGATACTCACCAGGAGCAACGTATGGTGACCTAGACTTGATGGTGACATTGAGCGGTTGGCCCAGCAATGCACCATGTGTCAGGAGCATCAAAAGCTCCTACCAGCAGCGCCCCTTCATTCCTGGGAGTGGCCAGGTCGACCCTTGGTACGGTTGTATGCTGACTTCATCGGACCTTTTCAAGACTCAATGTTCCTACTAATAATGGACGCCCACTCAAAATGGTTGGACATCTATCAAATGCCATCCACCAGTTCGAGAGTGACCATCGAGCAGTTGCACTTTTCATTCAGTACCCATGGCATCCCACAGGTGCTGGTTACAGATAACGGCACCACTTTTACTGGTGAGGATTTCTCGTATTTCCTGAGGGTGAATGGGGTGAAACACATTCAGATGACCCCAGACCACCTCTCATCAAATGGCCTGGCTGAGCGGGCAGTACAGACATTTAAGAAAGGCATAAAAAATAGGACAGGGGATCCATGCAGACTAAGTTGGCGCGGTTCCTATTCAGCTATCGTACCACACCACACACAACGACCGGAGTCGTGCCAGCAGAATTTCTGATGGGCCGAAGGCTTAGCCTGACTTTCCCTGACATTGGCAGAAGACGGGAGAGGAGACAGGATCTCCAGAAACAATACCACAGGAGATGGACGCAGGACAGAGGTGTTTGGCCAGAGGGCACGGTATATGTCCGGAGCTTCGGAGGTGGTACCCGGTGGGTGCCAGAGGCCATAGTGGAAAGGACTGGACTGGGGTCATACATGGTGGAAACCTCGGAGCTGATGGTGAGAAAGCACATGTAATACTTTAAAATTAGGGAACCCGTACCAGGACCGGCCCTGCCGGATGAGTCAGCCCTCCATCCCTGTCACCCAAGGGCCAAGTGGCAACACCCCTCAGAGGACAGGACAAGGATTTGCGCGAGGTGGAAGACACAGGGTCAGACATGGAGACACAAGCGTCCATGGTCTTGGACAACAGTTTGTGCATTTGAGCAGGGAGCGATCACCGTCAGCATTCCCAGACGATCGACGTGGAAGTGATACTCCCCAATGTGGTACACACACCCCCACACAACTCCGTAACCACTGGAACCGCGACCGCAGCTGAAGCGAAGGAGGAGTCCTCCTCCACCCTCCATGACAGAGGGGCTTATGGACTTTGGTGGGGGAGGCATGTAATAACCCTACGAGACCCACGGGGGTGCTCCGATTAATTTCCCGATGGGGCCCGTGGAATACGAGCTTCCCTGCTGAGGGCTGGACATCTAACAGCAGGGGTCATTGAAACCCACCAATAAAAACCAGCCAGGAAGGGAACCAATATCTTCGTATAATCCGGCTGGGACTGGTTGTACTCCCCGCCATTTTGCGGCTTTGCTTTGGCTTAACCTATTTATTTGAATCCATCCTGGGATTACTGTGATTGTAATACTGCCCATCCCTAATTGCCCTTGAGTAGGTGGTGGTGAGCTGCATTCTTGAACTGCAGTTCATGTCGTGTAGGTACACTGTGGAAGGGAAATTAACATAAACCAACTTCGAAGCATGCTGGGAAATGCTTGACTATAGTTCAACACTGCTTTTGGACTAAAATAAGTAGGTCAAGTAACATAAACAAAATACTGCTTAATATTCTGGTCTTGGCCTTATTATGAAAACACATTGTCCGCCAAAAGATAACAAAACATATACTCGAGTTGTTTTTAGCCAAGGGCAAGAACATACGTACTACGTATTTCATCTTACATACTTTCCAAGGTCTATTTAATATAAACATGCCTGTTTACTTCAAGCTGTTATTTCAGGTTATAAAAACATGCTGTCTTCAATCGAATATCAGAATGCAGTGCACTGGCCTTTGCAGCTGGAACACTCTCTCTCCGCAAATATATTTGTGTAAATAAATTTCCTTAAATCGAACCTCGAGGAATTTGTCTTTATTATGATTTCCATGACATACACCCACAGTGCTGTTAGGAAGGCAGTTCCAGGATTTTGACGCAGTGATGGTAAAGGAACGGCGATATATTTCCAAGTCAGGCTGGTGCATGGCTTGGAGGGAAAACTCCAGGTTGTCGGGTTCCCAGGATCTGCTGCTCCTGTCCTTCTAGATGGTATTGGTCATGGGTTTGGAAGCTGCTGTCTAAGGACCCTTGGTAAGTTACTGCAGTGCATCTTGTAGATGGTACACACGGCTACAACCGTGCAATGGTGGTAGAGGGTGTGCATTTTTCTGGAAAGGTGTAGAAGCTAGGTATTTCGAATACAACTAGTATAGGTAAAAGATAGCTGTTTAAGTACTCATTTTAAAAATGAGAATTTCAGCACACATAAATTCAGGACTTCAATATGATACATGAAACAGCATAAAATTCCATTATAAGATTATAACAGCACAGTTGCAAGACAATTTGACACTGCTTGTGCTAATTGTCAAGGCCAAGGACTGAGTTCCATGGCAACAAGGTGGCAAGAGTCCAATGCAGCTTGTAAGAGCATTGAATCATATATATTTTACTCAATCTTTCTCGATATGAAGTCTCAAGTGTTACATTAGCCAAGCCAGCTTACAACCAGTCTATTGCTGTTAAAGATTAGCAGAACATCACATTCCATAACATGTAGACATGAAACAATTAAAAAGCTGATGTTGCACATTGAAGATGGACGGCTTGCCATCAAACCAAATGTGTTTGAGTCTAACCCAAACCAATTAGGATTATATTGGGGTGTGATTAGATGACTTAAGACAGATATGAAAGTGTATAACTGAAAAGTTTCCGCCCGCCATTTTTAGAGATGTCTTTTGGGGGTTCTGTCAGTCTGTTAGTCTGTGTCAGTGATGTTAGTCCACTTTTGACTTTGAGTTTGAGTTTAGCTGAAGATTAGCTCTCTCTCTCTTTTCATGTTTCATTGCCATACTTTGACCGTTTAAAAGTTACTTTCGAGCTGTCTGCCTAAGCAAAAAAGATAATGCCTGTAATTCTCTGAAAGCTTCGAATTGTCTACGAATTGCCTTTTAAATGACTTTCAAATTGTAATCAAGCTACTACAAATAAAACAATTCTTTTTGGCACCTGAGAAGTTTTAACTGAAATTTCTGCTGAGTTCCAGTATTCGCAAAGTGCTACTGATAACCGAATAGCAGAGATAATATAAATTCCTTCAACTTTACACAGTCGAATAATACAAGGAATCGAACAACTTGGCATAGTCCAGAAATATTACAAATCTTACAACTTGTCGTATTGCGCCAGGACTTTGATTCATCAACTAAGCTGCCCCCAAACTTGGCGTAGTTCGACAGGTTAAGATCCCATCAATTACAGATTCCTACATTTTGGCGTAGTCAGGCAGAAGGGGGGAGTACTGAACGACCTTCGGAGGCCCAGGTGACGACGAAAAGCTTTGAAGATAATCGGAGGAGGTCCGGAACCTTCGGGAAGCTTCGGAGATAGTCGGAGGAGCCCAAGAAGACAGCCGGAACCCACGCCTAGACTAGGGTAAGAAATATCTTTTTCACCCATTAAAAGTCTTAAAGCCGCATCAATCAGTACTTCGACCCTTGAAAAGAACATTTTTTATAGACTGTGTTAAATAAATCAAGTGCCAGTCGTTCAGACTATCATAGACGTGACTGGAAGATTAGTCACTGCAGTAACTAAAATAAAACGGGACTGAAAAAATATATATATATAGTCACGGCAGTCAGCGATCAAGAAAATTAATGGCTGACCCAAATCAAAGTGTAGATTCAGAGCCTTTAGCAGGCGGAAAATTACTCCCCACTATATCCAAGGGGGGTACTGGAATACCAGATGTTTCTGTTGAAGATATGGTGGGGGATTGTAGATCTTTCACTCGTAGACAATTTAACCTATGTGAAACCTCAAAAAAAATTGAATCAAAGTATGATATCCCCAGAGGACAGTGGTCCTTCAATACTATCAAGAGAGCATGGGGAAAATGCACACGATTACACGGTGAAGAACGTGTAAAATGGTCCCTGGTAATTACAGGACAGATACACAGTCAGCAAGAGATCATTGTTAAAAATAAAAGTGATCATCAGTTTCAGTCCACTAAAGACCAACTAATTGCATTTGTGGAAGAATTGCAAGATGCAAAATCCAAACTTGAGCATTATGATGAAATTAAAACAGATTTGCAAGTTGCAAAATCCAAACTTGAGCATTGTGATGAAATCAAAACAGATTTGCAAGATGCAAAATCCAAACTTGAGCATTATGATGAAATTAAAACAGATTTGCAAGTTGCAAAATCCAAACTTGAGCATTATGATGAAATCAAAACAGATTTGCAAGATGCAAAATCCAAACTTGAGCATTATGATGAAATTAAAACAGATTTGCAAGTTGCAAAATCCAAACTTGAGCATTATGATAAAATAGAACAGATTTGCAAAACAAAACCTCTGAACTCCAGCAATTTCAAATCCAAGTTTTTAAAGTGGAGTCAAAATACCAACAATTGCAATTAACTACTGAGCGAAGTGATGATGAGCATAGGTCCACTAAAAACCAACTAATTGCAGTTGTTCAAGAATTGCAAGATGCAAAATCCAAACTTGAGTATTATGATGAAATTAAAACAGAATTGCGAGTTGCAAAATCCAAACTTGAGCATTATGATGAAATTAAAACAGAATTGCGAGTTGCAAAATCCAAACTTGAGCATTATGATGAAATTAAAACAGATTTGCAAAACAAAACCTCTGAACTCCAGCAGTTATCTTTTCAAATAACAGAATTCCAAAATCAAGTCTTTGAAGTGGAGTCAAAATACCGACAATTGCAATTAAAAACTGAGCGAATTGAACTTGAAAATTACAAGTTAATGAAAGAAAGATGTGTTTTAGAAAGAGATATAAACAACGTAACTGAACATTGCAATTCTTTGACAAACAGGCTTTCTGTGCAAAAAATTGAACAAACTCAGAAAGCAGCCCAAGCACCCCACCTAGTGGCACAATCGGCAATTGCACAGCCGAGATCAATTGTTAAAAATAAATCATTTTCTCTGTCGGATGAATCAGACGAAGATAGTGTTCCTACAATACAAAATACTAAAGTAATTCGACTAGCCCCTTTAAAACGCAAACGGGTTCGAGTTGGAAGCAAAAAAATAGAAGAAGATGGTGAAACTATCACTAGAAACATATTTGACCACCAATGGGTTCATGAACAAATTGATCCTTCTAAAATTGACGAATGGTCCAAAGGTCTTCCACACCCTAAAAAGGGTGGTATGACCACATGGGATGGCATTCACAGATTACAAGCCATTTACAGTCTCCACCCATTTGATGGAGTACAAATTCTGACTATCATGCTAGGTACTCGTGTAAGTTCAACCCTTAGAAATGAAGTAGAAGTTGCCCTTGGGGACGATTTGCAAAATTTAGAAGCTGGTTGGCTAGCAATCAAGAGTTGGCTATTAAAATTTAGCCCCCCGAGGACCAATTGGTCTAAGATCACATCTTGCATTCAAAAAAATAATGAAGATATTCAGGATTTTGAGGAAAGATTTTTACATACTTGGATGGAATATTCAGGGATGACACTCGACCAGAAAAATGATACATGGATGCAAGCACTTTAAGTCCATTAAAAACGTCTTTTATAGCCGGTGTTAAACCTGAAGTTTCTGCTGCCTTGAATTTGGTTTTACCAGCTTGGGCCACAGCTGGCACATACCGAGACATAGTTGACCGATGCATTCAGATAGATCGTGGTTTGCACAATCAGGCAACTTTTAACACTGCAGCTGCTCAAATGCAGCCTATTGCTCAAATCCAGCCCATGTTACCTGCTGCTCCAGCGGCGGCTGTTGCAGCACCTGCAGGAATATCAGCAGTAACTACAATTTCACCACCAGCGCTAGAACAAACATGTACGCTTGCTCCATTAAAATCATGTAAGAAAATACCACAATGTCTTTTCTGTGGTAGAGTAGGACACCGGATGGCAAAATGCTATCAAAAACAACGGATGGATTCGAGAGATGATAATGAAGTAGGCAATGTTCACTACAATACATCTCCACCTCGTGGTCAACCATGTAACACGTACCAACAAGACACACCCAGTTTGGCTTCTGGTCAGCAACACTGGCTAAGCAACTACAACCATGGTTTGCTTTTACAGTTAATCAACAACAGTATCATAATAGCCCAACTGTTTACCACATGGCTTTACAGAATCATCTCAGGCAACTGCTTGTTCGGCCTTCCATCATTATCCAATATGAAGATGATGTTCTGATAACCTCCATCAATAAAGATGATCATGACAAAGACTTACGGGTGGTCTTGAACCACCTCAGTACTAACAGTCACAAAGCTAGCTTTCACAAAGCACAAATTGCCCAGAAAGATGTTTACTTGGGACAGAAAATTTCCAAATGAAAAAGAGAACTTACTCAGAACAGAATGGCTGCCATCAAAGCAACTAAAGAAACCTCAATGTATCGCTAAAAAGTTGCTGTTTAAGTACTCATTTTAAAAATGAGAATTTCAGCACACATAAATTCAGGACTTCAATATGATACATGAAACAGCATAAAATTCCATTATAAGATTATAACAGCACAGTTGCAAGACAATTTGACACTGCTTGTGCTAATTGTCAATGCCAAGGACTGAGTTCCATGGCAACGAGGTGGCAAGAGTCCAATGCAGCTTGTAAGAGCATTGAATCATATATATTTTACTCAATCTTTCTCGATATGAAGTCTCAAGTGTTACATTAGCCAAGCCAGCTTACAACCAGTCTATTGCTGTTAAAGATTAGCAGAACATCACATTCCATAACATGTAGACATGAAACAATTAAAAAGCTGATGTTGCACATTGAAGATGGACGGCTTGCCATCAAATAAAATGTGTTTGAGTCTAACCCAAACCAATTAGGATTATATTGGGGTGTGATTAGATGACTTAAGACAGATATGAAAGTGTATAACTGAAAAGTTTCCGCCCGCCATTTTTAGAGATGTCTTTTGGGTGTTCTGTCAGTCTGTTAGTCTGTGTCAGTGATGTTAGTCCACTTTTGACTTTGAGTTTGAGTTTAGCTGAAGATTAGCTCTCTCTCTCTTTTCATGTTTCATTGCCATACTTTGACCGTTTAAAAGTTACTTTCGAGCTGTCTGCCTAAGCAAAAAAGATAATGCCTGTAATTCTCTGAAAGCTTCGAATTGTCTACGAATTGCCTTTTAAATGACTTTCAAATTGTAATCAAGCTACTACAAATAAAACAATTCTTTTTGGCACCTGAGAAGTTTTAACTGAAATTTCTGCTGAGTTCCAGTATTCGCAAAGTGCTACTGATAACCGAATAACAGAGATAATATAAATTCCTTCAACTTTACACAGTCGAATAATACTAGGAATCCAACAACTTGGCATAGTCCAGAAATATTACAAATCTTACAACTTGTCGCATTGCGCCAGGACTTTGATTCATCAACTAAGCTTCCCCCAAACTTGGCGTAGTTCGACAGGTTAAGATCCCATCAATTACAGATTCCTACAAAGGGGTGCCAATCAAGTGGGTTGTTTTTTCAGGATGGTGCCAAGCTTCTTGAGTGTTATTGGAGGTACACTCATCCAGGCAAATGGACAGTATATCATTACAATCTGTACTTGTGCCTTGTTGGTGGCGGACAGGTTTTGGGAGGTCAGGAGGCGTGTTTATCGCCGTGGGATTCCTAGCCTCTGACCTGCTCTTGGTCCAAGCCCTTCTGCCTCTTTTATGATGTCAAATTTCCCGAGAACCGATAGTTAAATTAGAAGGACTGTTAGAATCAAAGCACAATATAATATTTATATGGATAACCCACTTCCCACAAGCATAATATTCCCAGTCCTTATCCTAGATCCGTTAAAACTGAAATGGGGCAAATTTAAGGCAGATTTGGTTCATTTTCCACATTTCTTGTGATTTAACCTGTGACAAGGTTCCACCCCGCCTACTTTTGGGAGTTAAGATTCAGTTCTACAGTTTGGGAATCTATTTTTTCAAACAGAATGAAGAATGCAACAAGTCTACGCAGAAATTGATAATGTGCAAATGATTCATTTTATGCTGCAAAGTGAATGATTCTGCAATGGGTCAGAAAGATCGTGTCGGCTCAATGTTCAGCTGAGATTCTTTGGAGATCCTTGTGTTCAACATTTTTCAAACTTCTGAATGTTGATCCTACTGTTGGTTGTCCTGAAATGCAAAAACCATCTGTTATACTGGAATCGACCTGGCCGAGAGAGACAATGTGAAAGAGGGCAAAGGGAAGCAACAGAGGCCTGTTGGGAGGGAGAATCAAGATCAGCCTCTCATAGACAGGCAAACATGTCTTGGACAACACAGAGCAGCACAATAAAGGGGCACGACTGATTCACAAACAAAACGTTCCTAATGGGCTGAGACTTTCCACAGGACTATCTATTGACCTTTGACTCAGAAGCACTA
The DNA here is from genome assembly GCF_047496885.1 of Scyliorhinus torazame. Classification (NCBI taxonomy): domain Eukaryota; kingdom Metazoa; phylum Chordata; class Chondrichthyes; order Carcharhiniformes; family Scyliorhinidae; genus Scyliorhinus; species Scyliorhinus torazame. The sequence continues at coordinate 207,873,955 of NC_092715.1, forward strand.
ATCCAACTACCGATGCTCCTTAGGTTCTTGAATTTATTAATTATGAATTCTATGGGATCTTTTACATCTGCCTGATGAGACGGCAGACAGACCTTTGAAAGTCTTGGCTGAAAGGCAACAGGTGAAATCATCCTCCCGTTGGAAATAATTTGAGATGCATGGAAATTTCCAGGCCTGGGACATTGCTGCCGTTTGCCAACTGCATGGTGTCGCGATCTGGCGGGAGGTGGATCATTAACAAGACCCCACCACCTTCTCTGCCCTTACGGATGGCGAGTTGGGAAGCCTAGCGAGGGCGGCTTCCGTGGAACAGCACGCCGTTTCCCCTGGCGACCCATCCAGGGGAAATTCAGAAACAAGGCAGTTTGGGGAGGTGTCCGGTTGGGGGTTTAAGATTCTTTGCTGGCCCTTTGCCTTGAAAGCTGCTTCCAAAGTGCTATGAAGATTCCATCCAAGATCGCCGACTGTCCGGCACTTCCTCAGGGAAGGGTCAGCAGCGCCTCTGGAGAGGGATTTGAACCGCAACATTTTGAGCAACTGCTGCCTGTTATGTACAAATTCTGTGTTACAGTTAATGCTCTATGTTCATTATTATTAATAAATTGATGCAATATTTTTGTATTGCGGATGTATTGAAAGGGGAAAGTAAGGGTTAATAACAACATATCAATAAAATTGTATTATCAGGACTCAAGATGCAGCTGCAAGACTATGTGGGAACTGAATACTGGTGGGAGTCTTCTGACAAAGATACAAGATGCTGCTTTATCCATTGTAACTCTGTGTTGAAGGTCATAGCTATAGTGCTTCACCTGAGGAAGGAGCAGTGCTCCGAAAGCTAGTGTTTGAAACAAACATGTTGGCCTTTATCCTGGTGTTGTAAGACTTCTTACTATTATCTGTGTAACAGTGTCAGAATGATGTATTGTAGTTGATCGGGAAGCTTATATTCCATCGTGTATGGGCAGAGCTACCCTGCAAATGCTTGAATAATACCAGCACCAAAGAATCTTGAGTCTCGCCTGGGCCCTGCAGGAATTGGAAGGTACTGATTCCCTCCATTTCAACTACAACATCTGCAGGGTTGATATTTTGCAAATAAGTTAATCAGATATCGGAGTTGAATTAGGCCATTCGGCCCATCGTGTCTGCACCGCCATTCTATCGTGGCTGACATGGTCCTCATCTGCTACCTACAATGCTACAGACCAAGAGGTGGATTGCAAATTCAGTCAGAGCATCTCCTCCCGACAACACATGACCTAGGAGCAGGAGAAGGCAATTTAGCCCCCCAAGCCTAAACACCTTCAATGTGATCATGGCTGATTCCATTCTGGCCTCAACTCCACCATCCTGCCCTTCTCCATAACCCTTCACCCCATTACCAATTAAAAATCTGTCTGACTCCTCCTTAAATTTACTCACTGTCCCAGCATCCACCGCACTCTGGGGTAGCGAATTCCACAGATTCCCAACCCTTTGGGAGAAGTAGTTTCTCCTCAAATCTGTGTTAAATTTGCTGCCTCTTATTCTAAGGTTATGATCTCTCATTTTGAATGTCCCACAAGAGGAAGCATCAGCTCCACGTCTACTTTCTCCATACCTTTTAGCATCTTGTATACCTTAATTTGATCTCCCCTCATTCTTCTAAACTCTAGAGAGTTTAGGCCGAAACTGTTCAATCTCTCCTCATGCGACAAAAACCTCATCTCTGGAATCAATCCAGTGAACCTCCTGCGAACTGCCTCCAATGCCATCACATCTTTCCTCAAATAAGAGGACCAAAACTGTGCACAATACTCCAGGTTCAGTCTTACCAATGCCTTGTATAGTTGCAACAACATTTCCTTACCTCTATACTCAATTCCTTTTGCTATAAATGCCAACATTCCATTTGCTTTCCTTATTACCTGCACCTGCATGCTCGTTTTCTGTGACCCATGCACAAGGACACCCGGATCCCTCTGCATCGGAGCACCCCGCAGTCTCTCCCAATTTAGATAATAAGTTGTCCTTCCATTTTTTTGACCAAAATGCATGACCTCACGCTTTTCTATGTTAAACTCCATCTGCCACATTTTGGCCCACTCTCCTAACCTATCTATATCCAATTGTAAGGTTCTTATTTCTTCATTGCAACTTACTTCCCCACCTATTTTTCTGTCAGCTACAAATTTGGCTATGGAACTTTCTATCCCTGTATCCAAGCATTTATATAGATTGTAAATAGCTGGGGCCCAAGGACCGAACCCTGTGGCACTCCAGTAGTTACAAATTGCCATCCAGAAAAGGACCCATTTATCCCAACTCTCTGTCTCCTGTCCATCAGCCAGTCTTCTATCCAAGCTCATAAATTACCCCTAATCCCATGTGATCACACCTTGTGCATTAACCTTCTGCGCGGCACCTTATCAAACGCCTTCCGGAAGTCCAGATATATTACATCTACAGGATTCCCCTTATCCACTTTGCTTGTTACATCTTTGAAGAACTCAAGCAAATTAGTCAAACATGATCGGACAGCACGGTGGCATGGTGGTTAGCACAATTGCTTCACAGCTCCAGGGTCCCAGGTTCGATTCCCGGCTTGGGTCACTGTCTGTGCGGAGTCTGCACATCCTCCCCGTGTGTGCGTGGGTTTCCTCCGGGTGCTCTGGTTTCCTCCCACAGTCCAAAGATGTGCAGGTTAGGTGGATTGGCCATGATAAATTGTCCTTAGTGTCCAAAATTGCCCTTAGTGTTGGGTGGGGTTACTGGGTTATGGGGATAGGGTGGTGGTGTTGACCTTGGGTAGGGTGCTCTTTCCAAGAGCCGGTAAAGACTCGATGGGCCGAATGGCCTCCTTCTGCACTGTAAATTCTATGAAACTTCTATGAGTCTGCACCTTGTCCCCGTGTGTGCGGGGTTTCCTCCGGGTGCTCTGGTTTCCTCCCACAGTCCAAAGATGTGCAGGTTAGGTGGATTGGTCATGCTAAATTGCCCTTAGTGTCCAAAATTGCCCTTCGTGTTGGGTCGGGGTTATGGGGATAGGGTGGAGGTGTGGGGTTGGGTAGGATGCTCTTTCAAAGAGCCTGTGCAGACTTGATGGGCCGAATGGCCTCCTTCTGCACTGTAAATTCTATGATTCTATGATGATTTCCCCATCAGAAAATCATGCTGACTCTGATGGATAGCGTTTTGGCTTTCCAAATATCCTGATATTACATCCTTGGTAATTGATTCTAACAATTTTCCAACAACAGATGTTAAATTAACTGATCTGTAATTTCCCACATTCTGCTTCCCTCCCTTTTTAAATAAGGGCGTTCCATTAGCATTTTTACAATCCACTGGATCCTTTGCCGTGTCAATGGAATTTTGGAATATTATAACCAATGGATCCACTGTCTCTGCTGCCACTTCCTTTAACACCCTAGGATGTAGGCCATCAGGCCCTGGGGACTAGTCTGCCCTCAATCCCAAGAGTTTGTTGATCACCGTTTCCCTATCGATGCTGATTGTTCCGAGTTCCACCTTTTCTATTGCCTCTGAATTGCCCGTTCCTATAGGAATGGTACTCGTGTCCTCCACCGTGAAAACTGAGGCAAAGTATTGATTTAGCATCTCTGCCATTTCCGTGTTCCCCACTATTAACTCACTGGTTTCATCTTCCAAGGGGCCAACATTCACATTAGTGACTCTCTTCTCTTTTATGTACCTGTCGAAGCTTTTGATATTCTGCGCTAGTTTGAGAGTGGAGAGCGCAGAGTGCAGAGTGAAGAGTGGAGAGCGCAGAGTGCAGAGTGCAGAGTGGAGAGCGGAGAGCGGAGAATTGAGATTGGAGAGTGCAGAGTGGAGAGTGGAGAGTTGGGACTGGAGAATGGAGAGTGGAGAGTGGAGAGTGGAGAGTGAAGAGTGGAGAGCGCAGAGTGCAGAGGGCAGAGTGCAGAGTGGAGAGTGCAGAGTGAAGAGTGGAGAGCGGATAGTGGAGAGTGGAGAGTGGAGAGCGGAGAGTGGAGAGTGGAGAGTGGAGAGCGGAGAGTGGAGAGTGCAGAGTGGAGAGTTCAGAGTGGAGAGTGGAGAGTGCAGAGTGGAGAGTGGAGAGTGCAGAGTGGAGAGTGGAGAATGGAGAGTGGAGAGCGGAGAGCGGAGAGTGGAGAGCGGAGAGCGGAGAGCGGAGAGTAGAAATGGAGAGTGCAGTGTGCAGAGGGCAGAGTGCAGAGTGCAGAGTGGAGAGTGGAGAGTGCAGAGTAGAGAGTGGAATGCAGAGAATTGAGAGTGGAGAGTGTAGAATGGAGAGTGCAGAGTGAAGACTGAAGAGTGGAGAGTGGAAAGCGGAGAATTGAGAGTGGAGAGTGGAGAGTGGAGAGCGGAGAGCGGAGAGTGGAGAGCGGAGAGCGGAGAGCGGAGAGTGGAGAGCGGCAAGTGGACAACGGAGAGTGGAGAGTGAAGAGTGAAGAGCGGAGAGTGGAGAGCGGAGAGTGCAGAGTGCAGAGTGCAGAGTGGAGAGCGGAGAGCGGAGAATTGAGATTGGAGAGTACAGAGTGGAGAGTGGAGAGTTGGGACTTGAGAATGGAGAGCGGAGAGCGGAGAGCGGGGAGCGGAGTGTGGAGAGTTGAGAGCGGAGAATTGAGAGTAGAGAGTGCTGACTGGAGAGTGGAGAGCAGAGTGGAGAGCAGAGAGCAGGGAGCGGAGAGTGGATAGTGGAGAGCAGAGAATTGAGAGTAGAGAGTGCAAAGTGGAGAGTGGAGAATGGAGAGTACAGAGTGAAGAGTGAAGAGAGGAGTGTGGAGAGGGAAGAGCAGAGAGTGGAGAGCGGAGAATTGAGAGTGGAGCATGCAGGGTGGAGAGCGGAGAGCGGAGAGTGGAGAGTGGAGAATGGAGAGTGGAGAGCGGAGACGGGGGAATGGAGAATGGAGAGTGGAGAGCGCAGTGTGCAGAGTGGAGAGCGGAGAGCAGAGAATGAAGAGTGGAGAGTGGAGAGTGGAGAATGGAGAGTGGAGAGTGGAGAGTGGAGAGTGGATAGTGGAGAGTGGAGAGTGGAGAGTGCATAGTGGGGAGCGGAGAGCAAAGTGTGGAGAATGAAGAGTGGAGAGTGCAGAGTGGAGAGTGGAGAGTGGAGAGTGGAGAGTGCATAGTGGAGAGTGGAGAGTGCAGAGTGAAGACTGGAGAGTGGAGAGTGAAGAATGGAAAGTGCAGAGTGCAGAGTGGAGAATGGAGAGTGGAGCATGCAGAGTGGAGAGTGGAGAGTGCATAGTGGAGAGTGGAGAGCGGAGAGCGAAGAGTGGAGAGTGCATAGTGGAGAATGGAGAGTGCAGAGCGCAGAGTGGAGTGGAGAGTGGAGAGTGGAGAGTGGGGAATGGAGAGTGGAGAATGCATAGTGGAGCGTGGGGAGCGGAGAGCGGAGAGTGGAGAGCAGAGAGTGGTGAGTGGAGAGGGGAGAGTTGAGAGCGGAGAGTGGAGAGTGGAGAGCGGAGAGTGGAGAGTGGAGAGTGGAGAGCGGAGAATGGAGAGTGTAGTGTGCAGAGTGGAGAGCAGAGAATGGAGAATTGAGAGTGCAAAGTGGAGAGTGGAGAGCAGAGAGTGGAGAGTGGAGAGTGGAGAGCGGAGAGTGGAGAGTGGACGGTGGAGAGCTGAGAGCAGAGAGCAGAGAGTGGAGAGCGGAGAGCGGGGAGCTGTGAGTGGAGAGAGGAGAGCGGAGAATTGAGAGTAGAGAGTGCAGAGTGGAGAGCGGAGAGTACAGAGTGGAGATTTGAGAGTGGAGAGCGCAGAGTGCAGAGGGCAGAGTGCAGAGTGGAGAGTGGAGAGTGGAGAGTGAAGAGTGGAGAGTGGAGAGTGGAGAGCGGAGAGTGGAGAGTGGACGGTGGAGAGCTGAGAGCAGAGAGCAGAGAGTGGAGAGCGGAGAGCGGGGAGCTGTGAGTGGAGAGAGGAGAGCGGAGAATTGAGAGTAGAGAGTGCAGAGTGGAGAGCGGAGAGTACAGAGTGGAGATTTGAGAGTGGAGAGCGCAGAGTGCAGAGGGCAGAGTGCAGAGTGGAGAGTGGAGAGTGGAGACTGAAGAGTGGAGAGTGGAGAGTGGAGAGTGATGAGGGAGAGTGGAGAGCAGAGAGTGGAGAGTGGAGAGTGGAGAGCGCAGAGTGCAGAGGGCAGAGTGCAGAGTGGAGAGTGCAGAGTGAAGAGTGGAGAGTGGAGAGAGGAGAGTGAAGAATGGAAAGTGCAGAATGAGGACTGGAGAGTGGAGAGCGGAGAGTGGAGAATTAGAGTGGAGATTTGAGAGTGGAGAGCGCAGAGTGCAGAGGGCAGAGTGCAGAGTGGAGAGTGGAGAGTGGAGAGTGGAGAGTGAAGAGTGGAGAGCGCAGAGTGCAGAGTGCAGAGTGGAGAGTGCAGAGTGGAGAGTGGAGAGTGCAGAGTGGAGAGTGGAGAGTGGAGAGTGGAGAGCGGAGAGCGGAGAGTGGAGAGCGGAGAGCGGAGAGCGGAGAGTAGAAATGGAGAGTGCAGTGTGCAGAGGGCAGAGTGCAGAGTGCAGAGTGGAGAGTGGAGAGTGCAGAGTAGAGAGTGGAATGCGGAGAATTGAGAGTGGAGAGTGGAGAGTGTAGAATGGAGAGTGCAGAGTGAAGACTGAAGAGTGGAGAGTGGAGAGTGGAAAGCGGAGAATTGAGAGTGGAGAGTGGAGAGTGGAGAGCGGAGAGCGGAGATTGGAAATGGAGAGTGCAGTGTGCAGAGGGCAGAGTGCAGAGTGGAGAGTGGAGAGTGCAGAGTAGAGAGTGGAATGCGGAGAATTGAGAGTGGAGAGTGGAGAGTGGAGAGCGGAGAGCGGAGAGTGGAGAGCGGCAAGTGAAGAGTGAAGAGCGGAGAGTGGAGAGCGGAGAGTGCAGAGTGCAGAGTGCAGAGTGGAGAGCGGAGAGCGGAGAATTGAGATTGGAGAGTGCAGAGTGGAGAATGGAGAGTTGGGACTGGAGAATGGAGAGTGGAGAGTGGAGAGTGGAGAGTGGAGAGTGGAGAGTGGAGAGTGGAGAGTGGAGAGTGGAAAGTGGAGAGTGGCGAGTGGAGAGTGGGGAGCGGAGAGTGGAGTGTGCAGAGTGGACAATGGAGAGCGGAGAGCGTAGAGCGTAGAGCGGAGAGTGGAGAGTGGAGAGTGGAGAGCGGAGAGTGGGGAGCGGAGAGTGGAGAGTGGATAACGGAGAATTGAGAGTAGAGAGTGCAGAGTGGAGAGCGGAGAGTGGAGAGCGGTGAGTGGAGAGTGGAGAGCAGAAAATTGAGATTGGAGAGTACAGAGTGGAGAGTGGAGAGTTGGGACTGGAGAATGGAGAGCTTAGAGCGGAGAGCGGAGAGCAGGGAGCGGAGTGTGGAGAGTGGAGAGCGGAGAATTGAGAGTAGAGAGTGCTGAGTGGAGGGTGGAGAGCAGAGTGGAGAGCAGAGAGCAGGGAGCGGAGAGTGGAGAGTGGAGTGCAGAGAATTGAGAGTAGAGAGTGCAAAGTGGAGAGTGGAGAATGGAGAGTAGAGAGTGAAGAGTGAAGAGAGGAGTGTGGAGAGTGGAGAGCGGAGAATTGAGAGTACAGAGCGGAGAGTGCAGAGTGGAGAATGGAGAGTGCAGAGTGAATATTGAAGAGAGGAGAGTGGAGAGCGGAGAGCGGAGAATTGAGAGTGCAGAACGGAGAGTGCAGAGTGGAGAGTGGACAGCGGAGAATTGAGAGTGGAGAGTGCAGAGTGAAGAGTGAAGTGTGGAGAGGGGAGAGCAGAGAGTGGAGAGCGGAGAATTGAGAGTGGAGCATGCAGGGTGGAGAGCGGAGAGCAGAGAGTGGAGAGTGGAGAATGGAGAGTGGAGAGCGGAGATGGGGAATGGAGAATGGAGAGTGGAGAGCGCAGTGTGCAGAGTGGAGAGCGAAGAGCAGAGAATGAAGAGTGGAGAGTGGAGAGTGGAGAATGGAGAGTGGAGAGTGGAGAGTGGAGAGTGGAGAGTGGATAGTGGAGAGTGGAGAGTGGAGAGTGCACAGTGGGGTGCGGAGAGCAAAGTGTGGAGAATGAAGAGTGGAGAGTGCAGAGTGGAGAGTGGAGAGTGGAGAGTGCATAGTGGAGAGTGGAGAGTGCAGAGTGAAGACTGGAGAGTGAAGAATGGAAAGTGCACAGTGGGGAGCGGAGAGCGGAGAGCGAAGTGTGGAGAATGGAGAGTGGAGAGTGGAGAGTGGAGAGTGCACAGTGGGGAGCGGAGAGCGAAATGTGGAGAATGGAGAGTGGAGCGTGCAGAGTGGAGAGTGGAGAGTGGAGAGTGGAGAGTGGAGAGTGCATAGTGGAGAGTGGAGAGCGGAGAGCGGAGAGGGGAGAGCAAAGAGCGGAGAGTGCATAGTGGAGAATGGAGAGTGCAGAGCGCAGAGTGGAGTGGAGAGTGGAGAGTGGAGAGTGGGGAATGGAGAGTGGAGAATGCATAGTGGAGCGTGGGGAGCGGAGAGCGGAGAGTGGAGAGCAGAGAGTGGTGAGTGGAGAGGGGAGAGTTGAGAGCGGAGAGTGGAGAGTGGAGAGCGGAGAGTGGAGAGTGGAAAGTGGAGAACGGAGAATGGAGAGTGTAGTGTGCAGAGTGGAGAGCAGAGAATGGAGAGTTGAGAGTGCAAAGTGGAGAGTGGAGAGCAGAGAGTGGAGAGCGGAGAGCGGAGAGCGGGGAGCGGAGTGTGGAGAGTGGAGAGCGGAGAATTGAGAGTAGAGAGTGCTGAGTGGAGAGTGGAGAGCAGAGTGGAGAGCAGAGAGCAGAGAGCAGGGAGCGGAGAGTGGAGAGTGGAGTGCAGAGAATTGAGAGTAGAGAGTGCAAAGTGGAGAGTGGAGAATGGAGAGTACAGAGTGAAGAGTGAAGAGAGGAGTGTGGAGAGTGGAGAGCAGAGAATTGAGAGTGCAGAGCGGAGAGTGCAGAGTGGAGAGTGGAAAGCGGAGAATTGAGAGTGGAGAGTGCAGAGTGAAAAGTGAAGTGTGGAGAGGGGAGAGCAGAGAGGGGAGAGCGGAGAATTGAGAGTGGAGCATGCAGGGTGGAGAGCGGAGAGCGGAGAGTGGAGAGTGGAGAATGGAGAGTGGAGAGCGGAGAGTGGAGAGCGGCAAGTGAAGAGTGAAGAGCGGAGAGTGGAGAGCGGAGAGTGCAGAGTGCGGAGTGCAGAGTGGAGAGCGGAGAGCGGAGAATTGAGATTGGAGAGTGCAGAGTGGAGAGTGGAGAGTTGGGACTGGAGAATGGAGAGTGGAGAGTGGAGAGTGGAGAGTGGAGAGTGGAGAGTGGAGAGTGGAAAGTGGAGAGTGGCGAGTGGAGAGTGGGGAGCGGAGAGTGGAGTGTGCAGAGTGGACAATGGAGAGCGGAGAGCGTAGAGCGTAGAGCGGAGAGTGGAGAGTGGAGAGTGGAGAGCGGAGAGTGGGGAGCGGAGAGTGGAGAGTGGATAGCGGAGAATTGAGAGTAGAGAGTGCAGAGTGGAGAGCGGAGAGTGGAGAGCGGAGAGTGGAGAGTGGAGAGCGGAAAATTGAGATTGGAGAGTACAGAGTGGAGAGTGGAGAGTTGGGACTGGAGAATGGAGAGCTTAGAGCGGAGAGCGGAGAGCAGGGAGCGGAGTGTGGAGAGTGGAGAGCGGAGAATTGAGAGTAGAGAGTGCTGAGTGGAGAGTGGAGAGCAGAGTGGAGAGCAGAGAGCAGGGAGCGGAGAGTGGAGAGTGGAGTGCAGAGAATTGAGAGTGCAGAGCGGAGAGTGCAGAGTGGAGAGTGGAAAGCGGAGAATTGAGAGTGGAGAGTGCAGAGTGAAAAGTGAAGTGCGGAGAGCGGAGAGTGGAGAGCAGAGAGTGGTGAGTGGAGAGGGGAGAGTTGAGAGCGGAGAGTGGAGAGTGGAGAGCGGAGAGTGGAGAGTGGAAAGTGGAGAACAGAGAATGGAGAGTGTAGTGTGCAGAGTGGAGAGCAGAGAATGGAGAGTTGAGAGTGCAAAGTGGAGAGTGGAGAGCAGAGAGTGGAGAGCGGAGAGCGGAGAGCGGGGAGCGGGGTGTGGAGAGTGGAGAGCGGAGAATTGAGAGTAGAGAGTGCTGAGTGGAGAGTAGAGAGCAGAGTGGAGAGCAGAGAGCAGAGAGCAGGGAGCGGAGAGTGGAGAGTGGAGTGCAGAGAATTGAGAGTAGAGAGTGCAAAGTGGAGAGTGGAGAATGGAGAGTACAGAGTGAAGAGAGAAGAGAGGAGTGTGGAGAGTGGAGAGCAGAGAATTGAGAGTGCAGAGCGGAGAGTGCAGAGTGGAGAGTGGAAAGCGGAGAATTGAGAGTGGAGAGTGCAGAGTGAAAAGTGAAGTGTGGAGAGGGGAGAGCAGAGAGGGGAGAGCGGAGAATTGAGAGTGGAGCATGCAGGGTGGAGAGCGGAGAGCGGAGAGTGGAGAGTGGAGAATGGAGAGTGGAGAGTGGAGAGCGGAGAGTGGAGAGCGGCAAGTGAAGAGTGAAGAGCGGAGAGTGGAGAGCGGAGAGTGCAGAGTGCAGAGTGCAGAGTGGAGAGCGGAGAGCGGAGAATTGAGATTGGAGAGTGCAGAGTGGAGAGTGGAGAGTTGGGACTGGAGAATGGAGAGTGGAGAGTGGAGAGTGAAGAATGGAAAGTGCAGAATGAGGACTGGAGAGTGGAGAGCGGAGAGTGGAGAATTAGAGTGGAGATTTGAGAGTGGAGAGCGCAGAGTGCAGAGGGCAGAGTGCAGAGTGGAGAGTGGAGAGTGGAGAGTGGAGAGTGAAGAGTGGAGAGCGCAGAGTGCAGAGTGCAGAGTGGAGAGTGCAGAGTGGAGAGTGGAGAGTGCAGAGTGGAGAGTCGAGAGTGGAGAGTGGAGAGCGGAGAGCGGAGAGTGGAGAGCGGAGAGCGGAGAGCGGAGAGTAGAAATGGAGAGTGCAGTGTGCAGAGGGCAGAGTGCAGAGTGCAGAGTGGAGAGTGGAGAGTGCAGAGTAGAGAGTGGAATGCGGAGAATTGAGAGTGGAGAGTGGAGAGTGTAGAATGGAGAGTGCAGAGTGAAGACTGAAGAGTGGAGAGTGGAGAGTGGAAAGCGGAGAATTGAGAGTGGAGAGTGGAGAGTGGAGAGCGGAGAGCGGAGATTGGAAATGGAGAGTGCAGTGTGCAGAGGGCAGAGTGCAGAGTGGAGAGTGGAGAGTGCAGAGTAGAGAGTGGAATGCGGAGAATTGAGAGTGGAGAGTGGAGAGTGGAGAGCGGAGAGCGGAGAGTGGAGAGCGGCAAGTGAAGAGTGAAGAGCGGAGAGTGGAGAGCGGAGAGTGCAGAGTGCAGAGTGCAGAGTGGAGAGCGGAGAGCGGAGAATTGAGATTGGAGAGTGCAGAGTGGAGAATGGAGAGTTGGGACTGGAGAATGGAGAGTGGAGAGTGGAGAGTGGAGAGTGGAGAGTGGAGAGTGGAGAGTGGAGAGTGGAGAGTGGAAAGTGGAGAGTGGCGAGTGGAGAGTGGGGAGCGGAGAGTGGAGTGTGCAGAGTGGACAATGGAGAGCGGAGAGCGTAGAGCGTAGAGCGGAGAGTGGAGAGTGGAGAGTGGAGAGCGGAGAGTGGGGAGCGGAGAGTGGAGAGTGGATAACGGAGAATTGAGAGTAGAGAGTGCAGAGTGGAGAGCGGAGAGTGGAGAGCGGAGAGTGGAGAGTGGAGAGCGGAAAATTGAGATTGGAGAGTACAGAGTGGAGAGTGGAGAGTTGGGACTGGAGAATGGAGAGCTTAGAGCGGAGAGCGGAGAGCAGGGAGCGGAGTGTGGAGAGTGGAGAGCGGAGAATTGAGAGTAGAGAGTGCTGAGTGGAGGGTGGAGAGCAGAGTGGAGAGCAGAGAGCAGGGAGCGGAGAGTGGAGAGTGGAGTGCAGAGAATTGAGAGTAGAGAGTGCAAAGTGGAGAGTGGAGAATGGAGAGTAGAGAGTGAAGAGTGAAGAGAGGAGTGTGGAGAGTGGAGAGCGGAGAATTGAGAGTACAGAGCGGAGAGTGCAGAGTGGAGAATGGAGAGTGCAGAGTGAATATTGAAGAGAGGAGAGTGGAGAGCGGAGAGCGGAGAATTGAGAGTGCAGAACGGAGAGTGCAGAGTGGAGAGTGGACAGCGGAGAATTGAGAGTGGAGAGTGCAGAGTGAAGAGTGAAGTGTGGAGAGGGGAGAGCAGAGAGTGGAGAGCGGAGAATTGAGAGTGGAGCATGCAGGGTGGAGAGCGGAGAGCAGAGAGTGGAGAGTGGAGAATGGAGAGTGGAGAGCGGAGATGGGGAATGGAGAATGGAGAGTGGAGAGCGCAGTGTGCAGAGTGGAGAGCGAAGAGCAGAGAATGAAGAGTGGAGAGTGGAGAGTGGAGAATGGAGAGTGGAGAGTGGAGAGTGGAGAGTGGAGAGTGGATAGTGGAGAGTGGAGAGTGGAGAGTGCACAGTGGGGTGCGGAGAGCAAAGTGTGGAGAATGAAGAGTGGAGAGTGCAGAGTGGAGAGTGGAGAGTGGAGAGTGCATAGTGGAGAGTGGAGAGTGCAGAGTGAAGACTGGAGAGTGAAGAATGGAAAGTGCACAGTGGGGAGCGGAGAGCGGAGAGCGAAGTGTGGAGAATGGAGAGTGGAGAGTGGAGAGTGGAGAGTGCACAGTGGGGAGCGGAGAGCGAAATGTGGAGAATGGAGAGTGGAGCGTGCAGAGTGGAGAGTGGAGAGTGGAGAGTGGAGAGTGGAGAGTGCATAGTGGAGAGTGGAGAGCGGAGAGCGGAGAGGGGAGAGCAAAGAGCGGAGAGTGCATAGTGGAGAATGGAGAGTGCAGAGCGCAGAGTGGAGTGGAGAGTGGAGAGTGGAGAGTGGGGAATGGAGAGTGGAGAATGCATAGTGGAGCGTGGGGAGCGGAGAGCGGAGAGTGGAGAGCAGAGAGTGGTGAGTGGAGAGGGGAGAGTTGAGAGCGGAGAGTGGAGAGTGGAGAGCGGAGAGTGGAGAGTGGAAAGTGGAGAACGGAGAATGGAGAGTGTAGTGTGCAGAGTGGAGAGCAGAGAATGGAGAGTTGAGAGTGCAAAGTGGAGAGTGGAGAGCAGAGAGTGGAGAGCGGAGAGCGGAGAGCGGGGAGCGGAGTGTGGAGAGTGGAGAGCGGAGAATTGAGAGTAGAGAGTGCTGAGTGGAGAGTGGAGAGCAGAGTGGAGAGCAGAGAGCAGAGAGCAGGGAGCGGAGAGTGGAGAGTGGAGTGCAGAGAATTGAGAGTAGAGAGTGCAAAGTGGAGAGTGGAGAATGGAGAGTACAGAGTGAAGAGTGAAGAGAGGAGTGTGGAGAGTGGAGAGCAGAGAATTGAGAGTGCAGAGCGGAGAGTGCAGAGTGGAGAGTGGAAAGCGGAGAATTGAGAGTGGAGAGTGCAGAGTGAAAAGTGAAGTGTGGAGAGGGGAGAGCAGAGAGGGGAGAGCGGAGAATTGAGAGTGGAGCATGCAGGGTGGAGAGCGGAGAGCGGAGAGTGGAGAGTGGAGAATGGAGAGTGGAGAGCGGAGAGTGGAGAGCGGCAAGTGAAGAGTGAAGAGCGGAGAGTGGAGAGCGGAGAGTGCAGAGTGCGGAGTGCAGAGTGGAGAGCGGAGAGCGGAGAATTGAGATTGGAGAGTGCAGAGTGGAGAGTGGAGAGTTGGGACTGGAGAATGGAGAGTGGAGAGTGGAGAGTGGAGAGTGGAGAGTGGAGAGTGGAGAGTGGAAAGTGGAGAGTGGCGAGTGGAGAGTGGGGAGCGGAGAGTGGAGTGTGCAGAGTGGACAATGGAGAGCGGAGAGCGTAGAGCGTAGAGCGGAGAGTGGAGAGTGGAGAGTGGAGAGCGGAGAGTGGGGAGCGGAGAGTGGAGAGTGGATAGCGGAGAATTGAGAGTAGAGAGTGCAGAGTGGAGAGCGGAGAGTGGAGAGCGGAGAGTGGAGAGTGGAGAGCGGAAAATTGAGATTGGAGAGTACAGAGTGGAGAGTGGAGAGTTGGGACTGGAGAATGGAGAGCTTAGAGCGGAGAGCGGAGAGCAGGGAGCGGAGTGTGGAGAGTGGAGAGCGGAGAATTGAGAGTAGAGAGTGCTGAGTGGAGAGTGGAGAGCAGAGTGGAGAGCAGAGAGCAGGGAGCGGAGAGTGGAGAGTGGAGTGCAGAGAATTGAGAGTGCAGAGCGGAGAGTGCAGAGTGGAGAGTGGAAAGCGGAGAATTGAGAGTGGAGAGTGCAGAGTGAAAAGTGAAGTGCGGAGAGCGGAGAGTGGAGAGCAGAGAGTGGTGAGTGGAGAGGGGAGAGTTGAGAGCGGAGAGTGGAGAGTGGAGAGCGGAGAGTGGAGAGTGGAAAGTGGAGAACAGAGAATGGAGAGTGTAGTGTGCAGAGTGGAGAGCAGAGAATGGAGAGTTGAGAGTGCAAAGTGGAGAGTGGAGAGCAGAGAGTGGAGAGCGGAGAGCGGAGAGCGGGGAGCGGGGTGTGGAGAGTGGAGAGCGGAGAATTGAGAGTAGAGAGTGCTGAGTGGAGAGTAGAGAGCAGAGTGGAGAGCAGAGAGCAGAGAGCAGGGAGCGGAGAGTGGAGAGTGGAGTGCAGAGAATTGAGAGTAGAGAGTGCAAAGTGGAGAGTGGAGAATGGAGAGTACAGAGTGAAGAGTGAAGAGAGGAGTGTGGAGAGTGGAGAGCAGAGAATTGAGAGTGCAGAGCGGAGAGTGCAGAGTGGAGAGTGGAAAGCGGAGAATTGAGAGTGGAGAGTGCAGAGTGAAAAGTGAAGTGTGGAGAGGGGAGAGCAGAGAGGGGAGAGCGGAGAATTGAGAGTGGAGCATGCAGGGTGGAGAGCGGAGAGCGGAGAGTGGAGAGTGGAGAATGGAGAGTGGAGAGTGGAGAGCGGAGAGTGGAGAGCGGCAAGTGAAGAGTGAAGAGCGGAGAGTGGAGAGCGGAGAGTGCAGAGTGCAGAGTGCAGAGTGGAGAGCGGAGAGCGGAGAATTGAGATTGGAGAGTGCAGAGTGGAGAGTGGAGAGTTGGGACTGGAGAATGGAGAGTGGAGAGTGGAGAGTGAAGAATGGAAAGTGCAGAATGAGGACTGGAGAGTGGAGAGCGGAGAGTGGAGAATTAGAGTGGAGATTTGAGAGTGGAGAGCGCAGAGTGCAGAGGGCAGAGTGCAGAGTGGAGAGTGGAGAGTGGAGAGTGGAGAGTGAAGAGTGGAGAGCGCAGAGTGCAGAGTGCAGAGTGGAGAGTGCAGAGTGGAGAGTGGAGAGTGCAGAGTGGAGAGTCGAGAGTGGAGAGTGGAGAGCGGAGAGCGGAGAGTGGAGAGCGGAGAGCGGAGAGCGGAGAGTAGAAATGGAGAGTGCAGTGTGCAGAGGGCAGAGTGCAGAGTGCAGAGTGGAGAGTGGAGAGTGCAGAGTAGAGAGTGGAATGCGGAGAATTGAGAGTGGAGAGTGGAGAGTGTAGAATGGAGAGTGCAGAGTGAAGACTGAAGAGTGGAGAGTGGAGAGTGGAAAGCGGAGAATTGAGAGTGGAGAGTGGAGAGTGGAGAGCGGAGAGCGGAGATTGGAAATGGAGAGTGCAGTGTGCAGAGGGCAGAGTGCAGAGTGGAGAGTGGAGAGTGCAGAGTAGAGAGTGGAATGCGGAGAATTGAGAGTGGAGAGTGGAGAGTGGAGAGCGGAGAGCGGAGAGTGGAGAGCGGCAAGTGAAGAGTGAAGAGCGGAGAGTGGAGAGCGGAGAGTGCAGAGTGCAGAGTGCAGAGTGGAGAGCGGAGAGCGGAGAATTGAGATTGGAGAGTGCAGAGTGGAGAATGGAGAGTTGGGACTGGAGAATGGAGAGTGGAGAGTGGAGAGTGGAGAGTGGAGAGTGGAGAGTGGAGAGTGGAGAGTGGAGAGTGGAAAGTGGAGAGTGGCGAGTGGAGAGTGGGGAGCGGAGAGTGGAGTGTGCAGAGTGGACAATGGAGAGCGGAGAGCGTAGAGCGTAGAGCGGAGAGTGGAGAGTGGAGAGTGGAGAGCGGAGAGTGGGGAGCGGAGAGTGGAGAGTGGATAACGGAGAATTGAGAGTAGAGAGTGCAGAGTGGAGAGCGGAGAGTGGAGAGCGGAGAGTGGAGAGTGGAGAGCGGAAAATTGAGATTGGAGAGTACAGAGTGGAGAGTGGAGAGTTGGGACTGGAGAATGGAGAGCTTAGAGCGGAGAGCGGAGAGCAGGGAGCGGAGTGTGGAGAGTGGAGAGCGGAGAATTGAGAGTAGAGAGTGCTGAGTGGAGGGTGGAGAGCAGAGTGGAGAGCAGAGAGCAGGGAGCGGAGAGTGGAGAGTGGAGTGCAGAGAATTGAGAGTAGAGAGTGCAAAGTGGAGAGTGGAGAATGGAGAGTAGAGAGTGAAGAGTGAAGAGAGGAGTGTGGAGAGTGGAGAGCGGAGAATTGAGAGTACAGAGCGGAGAGTGCAGAGTGGAGAATGGAGAGTGCAGAGTGAATATTGAAGAGAGGAGAGTGGAGAGCGGAGAGCGGAGAATTGAGAGTGCAGAACGGAGAGTGCAGAGTGGAGAGTGGACAGCGGAGAATTGAGAGTGGAGAGTGCAGAGTGAAGAGTGAAGTGTGGAGAGGGGAGAGCAGAGAGTGGAGAGCGGAGAATTGAGAGTGGAGCATGCAGGGTGGAGAGCGGAGAGCAGAGAGTGGAGAGTGGAGAATGGAGAGTGGAGAGCGGAGATGGGGAATGGAGAATGGAGAGTGGAGAGCGCAGTGTGCAGAGTGGAGAGCGAAGAGCAGAGAATGAAGAGTGGAGAGTGGAGAGTGGAGAATGGAGAGTGGAGAGTGGAGAGTGGAGAGTGGAGAGTGGATAGTGGAGAGTGGAGAGTGGAGAGTGCACAGTGGGGTGCGGAGAGCAAAGTGTGGAGAATGAAGAGTGGAGAGTGCAGAGTGGAGAGTGGAGAGTGGAGAGTGCATAGTGGAGAGTGGAGAGTGCAGAGTGAAGACTGGAGAGTGAAGAATGGAAAGTGCACAGTGGGGAGCGGAGAGCGGAGAGCGAAGTGTGGAGAATGGAGAGTGGAGAGTGGAGAGTGGAGAGTGCACAGTGGGGAGCGGAGAGCGAAATGTGGAGAATGGAGAGTGGAGCGTGCAGAGTGGAGAGTGGAGAGTGGAGAGTGGAGAGTGGAGAGTGCATAGTGGAGAGTGGAGAGCGGAGAGCGGAGAGGGGAGAGCAAAGAGCGGAGAGTGCATAGTGGAGAATGGAGAGTGCAGAGCGCAGAGTGGAGTGGAGAGTGGAGAGTGGAGAGTGGGGAATGGAGAGTGGAGAATGCATAGTGGAGCGTGGGGAGCGGAGAGCGGAGAGTGGAGAGCAGAGAGTGGTGAGTGGAGAGGGGAGAGTTGAGAGCGGAGAGTGGAGAGTGGAGAGCGGAGAGTGGAGAGTGGAAAGTGGAGAACGGAGAATGGAGAGTGTAGTGTGCAGAGTGGAGAGCAGAGAATGGAGAGTTGAGAGTGCAAAGTGGAGAGTGGAGAGCAGAGAGTGGAGAGCGGAGAGCGGAGAGCGGGGAGCGGAGTGTGGAGAGTGGAGAGCGGAGAATTGAGAGTAGAGAGTGCTGAGTGGAGAGTGGAGAGCAGAGTGGAGAGCAGAGAGCAGAGAGCAGGGAGCGGAGAGTGGAGAGTGGAGTGCAGAGAATTGAGAGTAGAGAGTGCAAAGTGGAGAGTGGAGAATGGAGAGTACAGAGTGAAGAGTGAAGAGAGGAGTGTGGAGAGTGGAGAGCAGAGAATTGAGAGTGCAGAGCGGAGAGTGCAGAGTGGAGAGTGGAAAGCGGAGAATTGAGAGTGGAGAGTGCAGAGTGAAAAGTGAAGTGTGGAGAGGGGAGAGCAGAGAGGGGAGAGCGGAGAATTGAGAGTGGAGCATGCAGGGTGGAGAGCGGAGAGCGGAGAGTGGAGAGTGGAGAATGGAGAGTGGAGAGCGGAGAGTGGAGAGCGGAAAGTGAAGAGTGAAGAGCGGAGAGTGGAGAGCGGAGAGTGCAGAGTGCAGAGTGCAGAGTGGAGAGCGGAGAGCGGAGAATTGAGATTGGAGAGTGCAGAGTGGAGAGTGGAGAGTTGGGACTGGAGAATGGAGAGTGGAGAGTGGAGAGTGGAGAGTGGAGAGTGGAGAGTGGAGAGTGGAAAGTGGAGAGTGGCGAGTGGAGAGTGGGGAGCGGAGAGTGGAGTGTGCAGAGTGGACAATGGAGAGCGGAGAGCGTAGAGCGTAGAGCGGAGAGTGGAGAGTGGAGAGTGGAGAGCGGAGAGTGGGGAGCGGAGAGTGGAGAGTGGATAGCGGAGAATTGAGAGTAGAGAGTGCAGAGTGGAGAGCGGAGAGTGGAGAGCGGAGAGTGGAGAGTGGAGAGCGGAAAATTGAGATTGGAGAGTACAGAGTGGAGAGTGGAGAGTTGGGACTGGAGAATGGAGAGCTTAGAGCGGAGAGCGGAGAGCAGGGAGCGGAGTGTGGAGAGTGGAGAGCGGAGAATTGAGAGTAGAGAGTGCTGAGTGGAGAGTGGAGAGCAGAGTGGAGAGCAGAGAGCAGGGAGCGGAGAGTGGAGAGTGGAGTGCAGAGAATTGAGAGTGCAGAGCGGAGAGTGCAGAGTGGAGAGTGGAAAGCGGAGAATTGAGAGTGGAGAGTGCAGAGTGAAAAGTGAAGTGCGGAGAGCGGAGAGTGGAGAGCAGAGAGTGGTGAGTGGAGAGGGGAGAGTTGAGAGCGGAGAGTGGAGAGTGGAGAGCGGAGAGTGGAGAGTGGAAAGTGGAGAACAGAGAATGGAGAGTGTAGTGTGCAGAGTGGAGAGCAGAGAATGGAGAGTTGAGAGTGCAAAGTGGAGAGTGGAGAGCAGAGAGTGGAGAGCGGAGAGCGGAGAGCGGGGAGCGGGGTGTGGAGAGTGGAGAGCGGAGAATTGAGAGTAGAGAGTGCTGAGTGGAGAGTAGAGAGCAGAGTGGAGAGCAGAGAGCAGAGAGCAGGGAGCGGAGAGTGGAGAGTGGAGTGCAGAGAATTGAGAGTAGAGAGTGCAAAGTGGAGAGTGGAGAATGGAGAGTACAGAGTGAAGAGTGAAGAGAGGAGTGTGGAGAGTGGAGAGCAGAGAATTGAGAGTGCAGAGCGGAGAGTGCAGAGTGGAGAGTGGAAAGCGGAGAATTGAGAGTGGAGAGTGCAGAGTGAAAAGTGAAGTGTGGAGAGGGGAGAGCAGAGAGGGGAGAGCGGAGAATTGAGAGTGGAGCATGCAGGGTGGAGAGCGGAGAGCGGAGAGTGGAGAGTGGAGAATGGAGAGTGGAGAGTGGAGAGCGGAGAGTGGAGAGCGGCAAGTGAAGAGTGAAGAGCGGAGAGTGGAGAGCGGAGAGTGCAGAGTGCAGAGTGCAGAGTGGAGAGCGGAGAGCGGAGAATTGAGATTGGAGAGTGCAGAGTGGAGAGTGGAGAGTTGGGACTGGAGAATGGAGAGTGGAGAGTGGAGAGTGGAGAGTGGAGAGTGGAGAGTGGAGAGTGGAGAGTGGAGAGTGGAAAGTGGAGAGTGGCGAGTGGAGAGTGGGGAGCGGAGAGTGGAGTGTGCAGAGTGGACAATGGAGAGCGGAGAGCGTAGAGCGTAGAGCGGAGAGTGGAGAGTGGAGAGTGGAGAGCGGAGAGTGGGGAGCGGAGAGTGGAGAGTGGATAGCGGAGAATTGAGAGTAGAGAGTGCAGAGTGGAGAGCGGAGAGTGGAGAGCGGAGAGTGGAGAGTGGAGAGCGGAAAATTGAGATTGGAGAGTACAGAGTGGAGAGTGGAGAGTTGGGACTGGAGAATGGAGAGCTTAGAGCGGAGAGCGGAGAGCAGGGAGCGGAGTGTGGAGAGTGGAGAGCGGAGAATTGAGAGTAGAGAGTGCTGAGTGGAGAGTGGAGAGCAGAGTGGAGAGCAGAGAGCAGGGAGCGGAGAGTGGAGAGTGGAGTGCAGAGAATTGAGAGTAGAGAGTGCAAAGTGGAGAGTGGAGAATGGAGAGTAGAGAGTGAAGAGTGAAGAGAGGAGTGTGGAGAGTGGAGAGCGGAGAATTGAGAGTACAGAGCGGAGAGTGCAGAGTGGAGAATGGAGAGTGCAGAGTGAATATTGAAGAGAGGAGAGTGGAGAGCGGAGAGCGGAGAATTGAGAGTGCAGAACGGAGAGTGCAGAGTGGAGAGTGGACAGCGGAGAATTGAGAGTGGAGAGTGCAGAGTGAAGAGTGAAGTGTGGAGAGGGGAGAGCAGAGAGTGGAGAGCGGAGAATTGAGAGTGGAGCATGCAGGGTGGAGAGCGGAGAGCAGAGAGTGGAGAGTGGAGAATGGAGAGTGGAGAGCGGAGATGGGGAATGGAGAGTGGAGAGCGCAGTGTGCAGAGTGGAGAGCGAAGAGCAGAGAATGAAGAGTGGAGAGTGGAGAGTGGAGAATGGAGAGTGGAGAGTGGAGAGTGGAGAGTGGAGAGTGGATAGTGGAGAGTGGAGAGTGGAGAGTGCACAGTGGGGAGCGGAGAGCAAAGTGTGGAGAATGAAGAGTGGAGAGTGCAGAGTGGAGAGTGGAGAGTGGAGAGTGGAGAGTGCATAGTGGAGAGTGGAGAGTGCAGAGTGAAGACTGGAGAGTGAAGAATGGAAAGTGCACAGTGGGGAGCGGAGAGCGGAGAGCGAAGTGTGGAGAATGGAGAGTGGAGAGTGGAGAGTGGAGAGTGCACAGTGGGGAGCGGAGAGCGGAGAGCGAAGTGTGGAGAATGGAGAGTGGAGCGTGCAGAGTGGAGAGTGGAGAGTGGAGAGTGGAGAGTGGAGAGTGCATAGTGGAGAGTGGAGAGCGGAGAGGGGAGAGCAAAGAGTGGAGAGTGCATAGTGGAGAATGGAGAGTGCAGAGCGCAGAGTGGAGTGGAGAGTGGAGAGTGGAGAGTGGGGAATGGAGAGTGGAGAATGCATAGTGGAGCGTGGGGAGCGGAGAGCGGAGAGTGGAGAGCAGAGAGTGGTGAGTGGAGAGGGGAGAGTTGAGAGCGGAGAGTGGAGAGTGGAGAGCGGAGAGTGGAGAGTGGAAAGTGGAGAACAGAGAATGGAGAGTGTAGTGTGCAGAGTGGAGAGCAGAGAATGGAGAGTTGAGAGTGCAAAGTGGAGAGTGGAGAGCAGAGAGTGGAGAGCGGAGAGCGGAGAGCGGGGAGCGGGGTGTGGAGAGTGGAGAGCGGAGAATTGAGAGTAGAGAGTGCTGAGTGGAGAGTGGAGAGCAGAGTGGAGAGCAGAGAGCAGAGAGCAGGGAGCGGAGAGTGGAGAGTGGAGTGCAGAGAATTGAGAGTAGAGAGTGCAAAGTGGAGAGTGGAGAATGGAGAGTACAGAGTGAAGAGTGAAGAGAGGAGTGTGGAGAGTGGAGAGCAGAGAATTGAGAGTGCAGAGTGGAGAGTGGAAAGCGGAGAATTGAGAGTGGAGAGTGCAGAGTGAAAAGTGAAGTGTGGAGAGGGGAGAGCAGAGAGGGGAGAGCGGAGAATTGAGAGTGGAGCATGCAGGGTGGAGAGCGGAGAGCGGAGAGTGGAGAGTGGAGAATGGAGAGTGGAGAGCGGAGACAGGGGAATGGAGAATGGAGAGTGGAGAGCGCAGTGTGCAGAGTGGAGAGCGGAGAGCAGAGAATGAAGAGTGGAGAGTGGAGAGTGGAGAATGGAGAGTGGAGAGTGGAGAGTGGAGAGTGGAGAGTGGAGAGTGCACAGTGGGGAGCGGAGAGCAAAGTGTGGAGAATGAAGAGTGGAGAGTGCAGAGTGGAGAGTGGAGAGTGGAGAGTGGAGAGTGCATAGTGGAGAGTGGAGAGTGGAGAGCGGAGAGCGGAGAATTGAGAGTGCAGAACGGAGAGTGCAGAGTGGAGAGTGGAAAGCGGAGAATTGAGAGTGGAGAGTGCAGAGTGAAGAGTGAAGTGTGGAGAGGGGAGAGCAGAGAGGGGAGAGCGGAGAATTGAGAGTGGAGCATGCAGGGTGGAGAGCGGAGAGCGGAGAGTGGAGAGTGGAGAATGGAGAGTGGAGAGCGGAGAATTGAGAGTAGAGAGTGCTGAGTGGAGAGTGGAGAGCAGAGTGGAGAGCAGAGAGCAGAGAGCAGGGAGCGGGGAGTGGAGAGTGGAGTGCAGAGAATTGAGAGTAGAGAGTGCAAATTGGAGAGTGGAGAATGGAGAGTACAGAGTGAAGAGTGAAGAGAGGAGTGTGGAGAGTGGAGAGCAGAGAATTGAGAGTGCAGAGCGGAGAGTGCAGAGTGGAGAATGGAAAGCGGAGAATTGAGAGTGGAGAGTGCAGAGTGAAGAGTGAAGTGTGGAGAGGGGAGAGCAGAGAGGGGATAGTGGAGAATTGAGAGTGGAGCATGCAGGGTGGAGAGCGGAGAGCGGAGAGTGGAGAGTGGAGAATGGAGAGTGGAGAGCGGAGACAGGGGAATGGAGAATGGAGAGTGGAGAGCACAGTGTGCAGAGTGGAGAGCGGAGAGCAGAGAATGAAGAGTGGAGAGTGGAGAGTGGAGAATGGAGAGTGGAGAGTGGAGAGTGGAGAGTGGAGAGTGGAGAGTGCACAGTGGGGAGCGGAGAGCAAAGTTTGGAGAATGAAGAGTGGAGAGTGCAGAGTGGAGAGTGGAGAGTGGAGAGTGGAGAGTGCATAGTGGAGAGTGGAGAGTGGAGAGCGGAGAGCAGAGAATTGAGAGTGCAGAGCGGAGAGTGCAGAGTGGAGAATGGAGAGTGCAGAGTGAAGATTGAAGAGAGGAGAGTGGAGAGCGGAGAATTGAGAATGCAGAACGGAGAGTGCAGAGTGGAGAGTGGAAAGCGGAGAATTGAGAGTGGAGAGTGCAGAGTGAAGAGTGAAGTGTGGAGAGGGGAGAGCAGAGAGGGGAGAGTGGAGAATTGAGAGTGGAGCATGCAGGGTGGAGAGCGGAGAGCGGAGAGTGGAGAGTGGAGAATGGAGAGTGGAGAGCGGAGACAGGGGAATGGAGAATGGAGAGTGGAGAGCGCAGTGTGCAGAGTGGAGAGCGGAGAGCAGAGAATGAAGAGTGGAGAGTGGAGAGTGGAGAATGGAGAGTGGAGAGTGGAGAGTGGAGAGTGGAGAGTGGAGAGTGCACAGTGGGGAGCGGAGAGCAAAGTGTGGAGAATGAAGAGTGGAGAGTGCAGAGTGCAGAGTGGAGAGTGGAGAGTGCATAGTGGAGAGTGCAGAGTGAAGACTGGAGAGTGGAGAGTGAAGAATGGAAAGTGCAGAGTGCAGAGTGGAGAATGGAAAGTGGAGAGTGGATAGTGGAGAGTGGAGAGTGGAGAGCGCACAGTGGGGAGCGGAGAGCGGAGAGCGAAGTGTGGAGAATGGAGAGTGGAGCGTGCAGAGTGGAGAGTGGAGAGTGCATAGTGGAGAGTGGAGAGAGGAGAGGGGAGAGCGAAGAGTGGAGAGTGCATAGTGGAGAATGGAGAGTGCAGAGCGCAGAGTGGAGTGGAGAGTGGAGAGTGGAGAGTGGGGAATGGAGAGTGGAGAATGCATAGTGGAGCGTGGGGAGCGGAGAGCGGAGAGTGGAGAGCAGAGAGTGGTGAGTGGAGAGGGGAGAGTTGAGAGCGGAGAGTGGAGAGTGGAGAGCGGAGAGTGGAGAGTGGAGAGCGGAGAATGGAGAGTGTAGTGTGCAGAGTGGAGAGCAGAGAATGGAGAGTTGAGAGTGCAAATTGGAGAGTGGAGAGCAGAGAGTGGAGAGTGGAGAGTGGAGCGCGGAGAGTGGAGAGTGACGGGTGGAGAGCCGAGAGCAGAGAGCAGAGAGTGGAGAGCGGAGAGCGGGGAACTCTGAGTGGAGAGAGGAGAGCGGAGAATTGAGAGTAGAGAGTGCAGAGTGGAGAGCGGAGAGTACAGAGTGGAGATTTGAGAGTGGAGAGTGCAGAGTGCAGAGGGCAGAGTGGAGAGTGGAGAGTGGAGAGTGGAGAGTGGAGAGTGAAGAGTGGAGAGTGGAGAGTGATGAGTGGAGAGTGGAGAGCAGAGAGTGGAGAGTGGAGAGTGGAGAGCGCAGAGTGCAGAGGGCAGAGTGCAGAGTGGAGAGTGCAGAGTGAAGAGTGGAGAGTGGAGAGTGAAGAATGGAAAGTGCAGAATGAGGAGTGGAGAGTGGAGAGCGGAGAGTGGAGAATTAGAGTGTAGATTTGAGATTGGAGAGCGCAGAGTGCAGAGGGCAGAGTGCAGAGTGGAGAGTAGAGAGTGCAGATTGGAGAGTGGAGAGCAGAGAGTGGAGAGTGGAGAGTGGAGAGTAGAGAGTGCAGATTGGAGAGTGCAGAGTGGAGAGTGGAGAGCGGAGAGTGGAGAGTGGAGAGTGGAGAGCGGAGAGTTGAGAGTGCAGAGTGGAGAGTGCAGAGTGGAGAGTGGACAGTGGAGAGTGGAGAGTGCAGAGTGGAGAGTGGAGAGTGGAGAGTGGAGAGCGGAGAGCGGAGAGTGGAGAGCGGAGAGCGGAGAGTGGAAATGGAGAGTGCAGTGTGCAGAGGGCAGAGTGCAGAGTGCAGAGTGGAGAGTGGAGAGTGCAGAGTAGAGAGTGGAATGCGGAGAATTGAGAGTGGAGAGTGGAGAGTGGAGAGCGGAGAGCGGAGAGTGGAGAGCGGCAAGTGAAGAGTGAAGAGCGGAGAGTGGAGAGCGGAGAGTGCAGAGTGGAGAGCGGAGAGTGGAGAATTGAGATTGGAGAGTGCAGAGTGGAGAGTTGGGACTGGAGAATGGAGAGTGGAGAGTGGAGGAGAGTGGAGAGTGGAGAGTGGAGAGTGGAAAGTGGAGAGTGGAGAGTGGAGAGTGGAGAGCGGAGAGTGGAGTGTGCAGAGTGGACAATGGAGAGCGGAGAGCGTAGAGCGTAGAGCGGAGAGTGGAGAGTGCAGAGTGGAGAGCGGAGAGTGGAGAGCAGAGAATTGAGAGTTGAGAGTGGAGAGCGGAGAGTGGAGAGCAGAGAGTGGAGTGCGGAGAGCGGGGAGCGGAGAATTGAGCGTAGAGAGTGCAGAGTGGAGATTGGAGAGTGGAGAGTGGAGAGTGGAGAGTGGAGAGCCCCCTCATACTTCTCTAACCGGAGGAAGTCATACAGGTCACCCAACCAACCCGCGACCCCCGGTGGTGACGCCGACCGCCACCCCAGCAAAATCCGACGCCATGCAATCGGAGAGGCGAAGGCCACAACGTCGGCCTTCCTCCTCTCCATGAGCTCCAGCTTCTCTGAAACCTCACATATCGCCACCAAAGGGTCTGAGTCCTCCTCCTCCCCCACTATCCTGGCTAAGACCGCGAACACCCTCGCCCAGAATCTTCCCAATTTTTCACAACCCCAAAACATGTGCACGTGATTTCCTGGCCCGCACCCAAATCTCACACTCGTCTGCTACCCCCTGAAAGAACCCACTCATTCTCGCCCGAGTCATACGCACTCTGTGCACCACCTTAAACTGTATCAGGCTCATTCTTGCAGAAGAGGAGGTCCTGTTTACCCTTCGCAGTGCTTCACTCCATTCTCCCCAATTGATCTCCCCTCCCAACTCCACTTCCCATTTCTCCCTGATCTTCACCACCCTCCCTGCTCCCCCAGCCATTTGCATATATCCCCAATTCTTTCCTCCCGTTCCACATCCGGAAGCAGCAGTCGCTCCAGCAGAGTGTATCCCGGCAACCTAGGGAACCCCCTCCAGACCTTTTGTGCGAAGTCCCTAACCTGCAGATACATGAACACACTACCCATCGGCCACTCTACCCTCTCCCTTAGCTCCTCCAGACTGGCGAACCCTTCCTCCAAATACAAATCCCTCACCTTGACCAGCCCCACTTCCCTCCATTTCCTGTATACACTATCCACTTCCCCGGCTCAAACCCATGATTCTCGCACAGCGGCGTTAGCACCAACATCCCTTCCACCCTAAAATGCCTCCTCAGCTGATTCTATATCTTCACCGTGGACTGCACCACTGGGCTCCCTGAATACCTACTTGGAGCCATTGTCAATGCTGCCGTCACCATAGCCCTCAAACTAGACCCCTTACAACATTCCTCCTCCATCCTAACCCACTCTACCCCTTCTCCTTCCCACCACCGCCACACTTTGTCCACATTCGCCGCCCAATAATAATGAAGCAAGTTCGGCAAGGCCAAACCCCGCTGCTGCCTCTGCCTCTGTAGCAGGATCCTCCCCACCCTCGGCAGTACAAACGCGGTATGAAGAGTAACTTAGCAATGTCGGAGTATAAAAACATGGAGAATAGAGCAAACACTGGGAAAAGTCTCATTCTCCTGCAGTGGAAGCTTTGAGTCAGTAACCGTGCAGTCGTCCACTTGTATTGACACTTATCTCGTATACGGAGCTGGTTTATATAAAGGGAAGGCTGCTCAGTGACTCACTGAGCATTGTGAACATACAGCTGGTTAATGTTGACACAAAATGACAGACTGAGCATTCCTGGGCCAAATACGTCACTGAGACAGGTAAAAACAAGCTGACAAGGACACAAGAGGATCACCCAGAGTGCTTAGCCTTTCACAGGAATACAGAGTGAATTCTTTGAGTCATCCCACTGTTCTCCGCAGCTGAGAGACACAAAGAATGACAATCAGAAACACCCAAGTTTATAAAGTTTTGATGAAATGCTTCCTCCTCCCTGTCTCACTTGTCTTTATAAATATTAAAACCTGAATTTTCACCATGACAGTGTCTCCAGCTTATGCAAAATGATGCAAAGGCCAAATCCAGATGTTCTTCTCCCAAACCCACTCCTGCTCCTCATTCTTATGTGTGTTCAAATGTTTGTAAGTAAACATGATGTCCACCATCTTCATTGGGAGGGGCGGGGGAAGTGGTGGGTCTCACTGTGGGCATGTCCATTCATGGGGGCAGCTCCACCTATAAAACTGCAGCTACCTTCTGTCAGATCTGATTTTCATTCGCAAGAGGTATGAAATATGTATTGTATGTCATGATGTGGAGATGCCGGCGTTGGACTGGGGTAAGCACAGTAAGAAGTCTTACAACACCAGGTTAAAGTCCAACAGGTTTGTTTCAAACACTAGCTTTCGGAGCACTGCTCCTTCCTCAGGTGAATGAAGAGGTATGTTCCAGAAACATACACATAGACAAATTCAAAGATGCCAGACAATGGAGATGCAACCGGCAGAGCACCCTTCGTCGTCCAGTACTTTCCCGGAGCGGAGATACTACAAAATCTTCTTCACAGCTTCAACAGATCATCGATGCAGATGAACACCTTGCCAAGGTCATCCCCACACCCCCAGTACTTGCCTTCAAACAACCGCGCAACCTCAAACAAACCATTGTTTGCAGCAAACTACCCAGTCTTCAGAACAGAGACCACGACACCACACAACCCTGCCATGGCAATCTCTGCAAGACGTGCCAGATCATCGACATGGATACCACCATTACACGTGAGAACACCACCCATCAGGTACGCGGTACATACACGTGCGACTCAGCCAATGTTGTCTACCTCATACGCTGCAGGAAAGGATGTCCAGAAGTGTGGTACATTGGTGAGACCATGCAAAAGCTGTGACAACGAATGAACGGTCATCGCGCGACTATCACCAGGCAGGAATGTTCCCTTCCAGTCGGGGAACACTTCAGCAGTCAAGGGCATTCAGTCTCTGATCTCCGGTTAAGCGTTCTCCAAGGCGGCCTTCAGGACGCGCGACAACGCAGAATCGCTGAGCAGAAACTTATAGCCAAGTTCCGCACACATGAGTGCGGCCTCAACCGGGACCTGGGATTCATGTCGCATTACATTCATCCCCCACCATCTGGCCTGGGCTTGTGAAATCCTACCAACTGTCCTGGCTTGAGACAATTCACACCTCTTTAACCTGGGGTTACCCCTATCTCTGGAGCTGTAAAGATTTAATTACCTGCTCGCATTCTAAGCATTGTCTGGCATCTTTGAATTTGTCTATATGTATGTTTCTGGAACATACCTCTTCTTTCACCTGAGGAAGGAGCAGTGCTCCGAAAGCTAGTGTTTGAAACAAACCTGTTGGACTTTAACGTGGTGTTGTAAGACTTCTTACTGTATTGTATGTGTTAGACATGTCAGGAGAAGGTGCAAACTTTTTGGAGTTTGTCGCAGATGTAAGGATCTCTTTTGGATAAGACGAGAGACTCCATTAGATACCCCTAAAAAGTTGCAATCACTTCTGCAGAAGTGGCAACAAATCGATCATAGCTAATAATAATCTTTATTGTCACAGTAGGCTGACATTAACACTGCAATGAAGTTACTGTGAAAAGCCCCTAGTTGCCACACTCCAGCACCTGTTCGGGTGCACAGAGGGAAAATTCAGAATGTCCAAATGACCAAACAGCACGTCTTTCGGGACTTGTGGGAGGAAACCTGAGCACCCGGAGGAAGCACACGCAGGCACAGGGAGAACGTGCAGACTCCACACAGCCAGTGACCCAAGCCGGGAATAGAACCTGGGACCCTGGAGCTGTGAAGCAACAGTGCTACCCACTGTGCTAGAGTACTGATGAGGAAGTGAAGACATCGCCATAGACCTGCAGACTAGGGATGGATGGTTATTCTTCATATAACCTCTGTGCTACCTTGCCGCCCATAGATTTCATGGCTGTTTCCCACAGGACTTTGATAATGGGGATGTTGGTCTTGGAAGGGCAGACTTTATTCCCCCTACTGACTTGGGTGCTCAGGAGTGTGTGCCACAGAAAGCTGTAGTGCGCATTGTACTAAATACGAGCCACAATGGGAATGGCACCTTCTCACATTCGCACCAGACAGGCAAGTGACTGAAGTGAGACCAGGGCCAGACCAGGAGGATGGTATAGGTGGTCAAGGGGACAAGGCTCACAACCATCCCATTATTTGCACTATTGCTTTCAGACCTTCCCAGGGAGAATGATAGGGCTCTGCGTCCTCACCTTTCAACCACCACAATCAAAGGATCATGCTCAAACGTTTGTCTGGCATGAGGCCATCACCAAACATGTCTTCCGCTCGCTTCCCCTTTTAGCACACACTACCAATGGTGTCAAGTTGTCCTTGTTCTGTATTTTGATGTATCAAGCTCTTGCCAGATCTCGGCGGAATATCACAATCAGCCACGTGCAACTGTTTGGAAGTAGCCCCGGCCACATTCTGGCGTTTTGTGCTCTCTTGAACAGGCATTACTGCTCAGGAAGACATTCTGCCAGTACACATTTAAAATGAAAGGGTCATGAGGCATGCAGACTACATAGCTCCAAAGGTACTTGTCTGTTGTTTTAAGCACCCCGCTGATGTTAAATGTGAGAGTATCCCAAAACCCAGGAGAAAAAACTGAAACATTGGCTCTTCCTGGTGTATATGTTCAATTTTGTACAATGTGAGGAAAATATGTGAACCAGGGAGGAATAGTCCTCGATGAACAATAAATAAAGGATATTTATTAAGTTAAAAGAGAGTCAACACACAAGAAGGACAATAATATATCTCAATACTTGGGTACACTGATGGCTATGGGCATCAGGGGCGGGATTATCCCCCCCCCCCCCCCCCCCCGCCGGGTCAGAGAATCGCCGGGGGCTGGCGTGAATCCCGTCCCCGCCGGTTGCCAAATTCTCCGGTAGCGGATATTCGGCGGGGCAGGAATCACGGCGCGCCGGTCGGCGAGTCCCCCACCTGGCGATTCTCTGGCCCGCGATGGGCCGAAGTCCCGCTGCTGGAATGCCTGTCCCGCCGGCGAGGATCAAACCGCCTCTCTTCCCGGCGGGACTAGGCGGCGTGGGCTGGGTCCTGGGGGGGGGGCGCGGGGCGATCTGGCCCCGGGGGGTGCCCCCGCGGTGGCCTGGCCCATGATCGGGGCCCACCGATCCACGGGAGGGCCTGTGCCGTGGCGGCACTCTTTTCCCTACGCCTCGGTCACAGTCTTCACCATGGCCGACGCGGAAGAGACACCCCCACCCCACTGTGCATGTGCGGGGATGGCGTCAGCAGCCGCTGATGTTCCCGCACATGCGCGGACTTTTGCCACCTGGCAAAGTCCTTTTGGCCCCGGCTGGCCTGGCGCCAAATGCCTTTCCTGCCGGCTGGCAGCGCGCCAACCACTCCGGCGCGGGGCTAGCCCCTCAAGGTGAGGGCTTGGCCCCTAAAGGAGAAATCCGCACCTTTGGGGCGGCCCGACGCCAGAGTGGTTCACGCCACTCCATCCCGCCGGGACGACCCGCCCTGTCGGGTAGGGGAGATTCCCGCCCCAGGTATTACAAATAATTATCTCTTAGTTCCCAACGACCTACGTTCCCTGGCCTCTGAGACACCCCTTTGTTCCGATACAACATCCAATATTATATAACTGGATGAGCTAAATCCAGCAAATAATTACCACGCACAGGTTATGTGACCACATTTGATATAACTGTCTTCAGTCTCAGCGACTGCAATATCTGCTCAGTTCAACTTTTAATATTAACTGGCTGCCTGTTTAGCAAAAACTTATTTTCGGGAGACTGTTTCTGCAGCTAGGTGTGGCTGACGGCAGCTGTGTCTGTGTTTGTCTCCCTTTCATCCCAGTCAATGTTCTATGGATACCATTCTTTCCCTCTGATGTTATCCACCTTGTGGAGTCGGCTTTTGGCATATACATGTCAATTTCATCATCTCTCCACTTTGATGTTATCTTTTCTGCACCCCCATTGTTTTCCTCGAGTCACCTAGGAAAACACTTGTTTTTTTCACTGATATGCTAATTTGCATCTCAACATTTCTTCAGAAATCTCCATTTTATTTTCTTTTATCCCAGTTTCATTTTTCATCCTGTAATTTCCTTTGTTCCCATTTATTTTATTTTATAGTGATTTGGTCCATGGACCCAAAATTGGGGTGTGCGTTTAAGCAGAAATCTCAATTAAAACAGCCTGCTTGCCAGAACACTCTGTTCCCAGGTTTTATAGTTTGGAGAGGAGAAACCAGACTCCTCGGTGCTGAGTGAATCTTCGGACCCAGCTTTGGAGGGACTTGGTTCAATCAGTTAACTGGCAATCGGTGGGTCGGCCAGGGATAGTGTTCTGCCTGACAACTGCCAGAGATTGGTTCCTGCAATTGAGAAAACTTAGCAGAAGTGATTAAACCATGGAATTGAAAGGAGCATTCTCTCTGTCTCTTGCTTGCTGAAGTGACAGAACTGCTTTATTGTTCTGAAACCAGTCATGTGTCGATTAAATGGGTTTGGCACCCCTTAGTATCCAAAGATGTGTGGGTTAGCTGGGATTATGGTGATAGGTCCGGAGAGTTGGCCTGGGTAGGGTGTTCCTTCAGAAGGTCAGTGCTAACTCGATGGGTCGAATGGCCTCCTTATGCACTGTAGGAAATCTATGAATCTATGGTTACTTGTGTTAAAGTCGCAAACCTGGTGACTGCAGTTTATTTGTCTCAATCAAGGAGGTTGGGATCTTAAATAAAATCTAATTTCGCCTGTGTTACGACTCCAGGTCAAGTGGAGCAGGAATTAAGCATGCCCGAGCCGAGGGTGTTACAATGTAATTTGGGGGCTCGGTCTTGGGATCTATAGATATATGGGGCGCGATTCTCCACTCCCACGCCGAAGTGGCCGCGCCGTCGTGAACGCCGTCGAGGTTCACGACGGCGCAAAATGGCCCCGGTCCCGACCGATTCAGGCCCTGACATTGGGCCAATATCAGGGCCGCGTCATCTACCCGCGCCAGGCCTTGTCGCCCGCGTAAAAGCGGCGCCGCATAGATGACGCGGCCGGCGCCGCATAACGGACGTCATCCGCGCATGCGCGTGGTTGCCGTCCTGTCCAAATCCGCCCCGCAAGAAGATGGGGGACGGATCTTGTAGGGGCCGCGGAAGGAAGGAGGTCCTCCTTCAGAGAGGACGGCCTGACGATCAGTGGGCACCGATCGCGGGCCACCCCACATTGCAGGTGAAGCCCGGTGCAGGATCCCCCCTCGCTCCCCCACAGGGGGAGAACGCCTCCCCAGCGTTCACGCACCGCCCACGACTGCAGCGACCAGGTGTGGACGGCGCCGGGGGGAACCCGCCGTTTTGCCCTGGCCGTTCGGCCCATCCAGGCCTCAGAATAGCGGGGGTGCCGGAGAATCGCCATCTTGGGTGTCTCCGGCGATTCTCCGGCCTGCGGCCCGCGAAACCCGACCAGGCCGTTCCCGCCGCTTGGGAGAATCGCGGGAGGGCGTCGGACCGGCGTCCCCGGAAATTTTGGCGGCCCAGGCGATTCTCCCAACCGGCGTGGGAGTGGAAAATCGCGCCCATGATGTATTTGTTGAATGCTTGAGTCAGTTAGAAAGACATGAGAGCCATGAGCAAGTCCAGGTAATGGAGCATCAGAAACACTTTTGGGTGGTGAAACCGGTCTTGAGAGAATTTGGCTGCAGTTCAGTTCATGTATGAGATGGAATTTTCAAAAATGGACATGCTAGAAAGTGAAATGGTGATGTGGAAAAAATAAATAGCTTTTCAAAAGGAAATGGAAATGAAGAAACATGATATGGAAATGGAAAGAATAGCGAGAGAAGATCAACTTAAAAAATTGGAGTTAAAGGCAGAAGTTTGAGAAAGTCAAGAGAGAGGAGTAACTTTTCACAATCCAAATCTAGTGTGGATATGCTTAAATATTTACAGGCCCAACCAAAATTTGAGGGAAAGTACGTAGAGGCATTCTTCATGGTATTTGAGAAAGCAGCAACTCAATTGGGTTGGCTGAAGCAAAAGTAGACATTACCCAAGCAAAGTAAACTGACGGGGTAGTTGCAACAAGTTTATGCTTCTTTGTTAGAGTGCCTGTCTACATCTATGTATTATGATGAGGTAAAAAAGATTATTCTAAGCATGTTCCAGAAGCATAGAGGCAAAAGTTCCAGAAGCATAGAGGCAAAAGTTTTAGAATTTAAAGAACCAGCTGCGAGATACTGATGTTTCATTTGAATGGGTTAAGCAGAAGAACTTTAACAGGTGCTTACGTGCATTGGTAGTTGAAACTCTGAGAGAAATCATTCTTAATAATAATAATCTTTTATTGTCACAAGTAGACTTACATTAACAGTGCAATGAAGTTACTGTGAAAGGCCCCTAGTCACCAAATTCAGGCTCCTGTTCGGGTACACAGAGGGAGAATTCAGAATTGTCAGTTGACCTTGTTCTGCATCACAGATCAGCTGTCTAGCCCACTGAGCTAAACCAGGATTTAAGAATTCACTGCCATCTGTGATGACAATTCTTGTTGAAGACCAATGGGTTATGACTGCGAGACAAGCAACAATAATGGCTGATAATTATGAGCTGATCCATTGGTTAAAAGCTTTGCTCCTTCGCTCCTATAGTTCTGAAAAGGATAAGAAGTGGGAGAGTGAAAGGAAAGTGAAAGGAAGGCAGATAGCCATTGTAAGGACTGGATATCTGGGAATGCTTCACAATCCCCTGCTCACACCAGGAAGGAAGGTATTAGGGGCGGAGGTGAGACTCAAAGGACTCAGTGTTACCACGGCAATAAAGTGGGACACGTTCATTCAGGATTTTGGATGTTGCAAGAAAGCCCATGAGACTTGTTAGGGTTCATAAGGAGTATTCTGAAAAGGGAATGATTGTGGAAATTACTACAGGGCTTTAGTGAGAACTAGAGACTTGAATTAGACACTGCTGTGGGAGCAGGTGTGGAAAATGAGGTGGATGGGAGATAAGCAGGGTTTTTGTCTAAGGGGATGATCAGCCCATTTTAATCCAATGATGTAGCTAAACCCACAGTTATTTTAAGGGACTCGGGTGCTATGCAATTTCTCTGACTGGAGGGGGATTTCGTTTTCTTTCCGGAGAGTTCAATGAAAGCTAAGGTGTTAGTGAAGTGGGTAAGTGGAGAATACATCCCAGTTCCCTTGTGTAAAATACAATTGTAGTGCGGTTTATCATCAGGTCGAGCAGTTGGCAAAGTGATATACCAGTAGACAGAGTAGACCTACTTTTAAGGAATGTTTTGACGGGTGTGAATGTTATAGCTTCATCCATGATTACAGAGTCCATGGGAAGATAAGGACACAGAACAGTTATCGGAACAGTTTCCAGATATTTGTCTCAGTCAGCTCTCACAGAAATTGAGGCTGAGGGAGTTCCTGAGTTCTATTAATAATCTTTATTGTCGCAAGTAGGCTTACACTGCAATGAAAACTCCTAGTCACCTCATTCCGGCACCTGTTTGGATACACGGAGGAAGAATTCAGAATGTCCAAATTACCTAACAGCATGTCTTTCGTGACTTGTGGGAGGAAACCGGAGTGCCCGGAGGAAATCCACGCAGCCACAGGGAGAATGTGCAGACTCCGCAAAGACAGAGACGCAAGCCGGGAATCGAAACTGGGAGTCTGGAGCTGTGAAGCAACAATGCTACCCACTGTGCTGGAGTACTATGAGGAAATGAAGACATCTTCATAGACCTGCAGACTAGGGATGGAAGGTTATTCATCAGATTGTGGTACTGCCCAAATATCATAGTGAAATACTGCAGGTAGCACATGAGATACCAATGTCAAGACATGTGGGAAATCATAAAGCTCAGGCATCAGTCAAGAAGCATTTTTCCTGGCCAGGACTGCATAAGGATATGGTGCAATTCTGTCCTACCTGTCATACCTGTCAGGTAATTGTCAAGCACAACACAGGATTAGACCAGCATGTTTGATACCCCACACCAGCATTTGATAAAACCATTTAGTCAGATAATGGTAGATTGTAAAGGACCATTGTCGAAAATGAAGGCAGGGCAATGCATTCTTACGGTCATGGATATAACCACCCGATTTCCGGAAGCGAGACATTTGAGGACAATTACAGCTCAGTTACCAGTGGAAAAGTTGACACAGTTCTTCACAAGCTCTGACCTAATATTAGAAGTAAGGTAATAACTTTTTGTACAAACCTTTCCAACGCAAAATTCATTTTGTCAACCGCCTATCATCTACACACCCAGGAAGCTTTGGAGAGATATTATCGATTGTCTATTATGATCCCTTACCAGACCTAAACAGTAGCTAGGATACTAGACAGAAATCTCAATATCTTATTTACTTTGCAAGACTGTGAGGAAAGGATACTTCGCTCTAGGAGCTATTCCATGCACCAAAAGAGATCTGACATATTAAAACAAACATTATTACTAATGTAGGATTAAAATAACTTCTACAACATTCAGCAAAAGAGCTTACAATTGCCCGTTAAACAATGCTTAACAATGGCAATAATATACTAACTCCTAATTGATATATTTTTTTCTCCACTCAAGCAAAATCCATCTTAGGTAAAAATCTACTTTTAAATACAGTTAGCCAATCCAGAAATACTTCCTGTTAAGAGATGTCTTTGATAAACCACATTGAGAGAGAGATCCTTCAGGAACGAGCATGCAGATTCTTGCCTGTCAACTATTGTTTAACTTCTCATCATTTGGCAAAAAGTTGCTTGTCTGTTCACATCCCCAATCTAAACTGATCTAAAACTCAACACCTGACTGCTTCCACTCCTGGTTCCTCTCTTTAACTACATTATTTTAGTAAAGCTAAATATGATGGGCGCGATTCAGCAGATTTTAGTTAAAGTCACTTGCCATTTTTTAAGCATTGCAGAAATATTCGGAAGTAACCATTCATGCTCAGAAATCTCAGATTTCTCTTCTCATTGATAGCATTGGGAGCTCACCAACAGCATTTGTTTTCAAATGCCATGAGGTCATCTGACCATGTCCAATTGTATAGCCTAAGAATGTGACTCGAGCTTTCACAAATTCACTTTTAATCAATGGACACTGCTTTAATTCAGAAATGACCTTGTTGGTTAAGTCAAGTTTGGTCATAAAATCTGCTTGTCCCACCTTTTCACCAGTATCCCAAACGAGGACTAGGATGCAAATCTGATTTCCTAACTGCATTGGCTCTTCCCTAGTCCACCCACAATTGTTGCATCCCATCTAGTTTTGGTACCATCATAATAGATGAGCTCCAATGCTGTCAATCACTTTGATGATATCATTCTTCAGCATGCTTTCAATCTCCTTTTGTACCTGTGCCAACTTTAGTAAATTGAGACTATAAAGATGTTGCTTAATTGGAGTAGCATTTCCTACATTTACATCATGAATAATTACTTTTGTACTTCCTAGTATGTTCCCACACACAGCTCGATGTGACTGTAATAACTCTTTCACATCACTTTGATTTTCCTCCGGAAGGTAACTGAAAGATCTTCTTCTCGCTACTCAGGATAAAGCACTCAGTCCAGATCAAGAGGTCTTCAAGCACTCTTTATTTTTCAAGAATTCACTTAATATATTTGCACAAAATTAAATTGAAAAACATTTGTGAGTACATTGAAAAGTCCTTGAAGAGTGAAAGAACCGGTTTGAAAATAATAGTCATTCCAGAAAAGTCTTACAAAATAAAAGTAATTTCAACAAAGGTTTTTTAAAAGTAATTTTCACGAATGCTTCAAGAATCTCAGAAGGCTAAAATTCTTCTCCTAATCTGTCATCCAGATCACATTCTTAAGGGAATCTTTATCTATGGTTTAGCCCCTTATTTACTTTCATTGGTTCTAATTCTCAGCTGAGACCCCCCTTGATCCGTTCAGGAAAGTGTCAGTCACTTAACAGGTGATTGGTTAATTAGACATTAATCAATTACTCCAAATTAATTAGCCTTCTAACACCACACAATTCTCATGCATTCTGTTTCATGGTCAAACTCCCAATGTCATGTCTAGTCTCAGTTACCAGATTGTTGCAAATTTGTTGAATGTGCCCTCATATCGCTTCTTAACAGTACATCTTTTGCAACATTTATCAGCATCTGTAGGCAGTCATGGTCAGGATTCAATAATTTAACCAATTTTTATAACTTGATCATATTTGCAGATTCAGTCATTTTCAAGAATCAATTTACTGTCCAGTGTATTTTAGCTAATTCTCTTAAAGGACCCCCTCTCTATTATTGTTGAATCCAACAGTAACACAGTAATTTAACCCAATGTCTTATCACATCCTCATTGTCCAATCTAATTTGAGGAATGTCAAATTCAGAATCATCTGGATGTATCTCTTTTCCCTGAGCTAATCTGATTAACAACCCTTCTTTCCTTCCTTCTCCATCAAAATACCTTTTCAGCATATTAACATTGTACACTCTGTGAGTTTTCCTTCTATCTGGCGTCCTGATCAAATCATTCACCTCACTCAATTTCCATTTAATTTGATACCGCCCACTAAATCTTGCTTTTAATGCTTCACTGACCATTGGTTACAATACTAATACTTTCTCCTCTCCACTGTCCCCCTGCTCAGCCGGAGTCTTTGACGGCATGCACGTTCCGGCAGTGCCGGTACACACTGGGCCTCATGAGACGCCTCCTTGGCACCTCCTCCTCCACGGCCTGTTGGGCTCGCTCTCTATCCGGGACGGTTGCCACTGTCCCTCTGCTGCCCGTTCCATTGCTGCAGCTTCCTCCTCCAGCATCCACTTGTACAGCCACAGGGCATCCCCCAGGGCTGTGGTGACTAACAGGAAGGCCACTATTGCCTGTTTCTATTCCAATATACATTTTCTGCAGGGGGTGAAAGGCTGATAAGATAGGGTGCATACCCCCGTGCCCAACCAGGTCCAACAGGCTACATGGTGTGCGGGGGTGGGGGGGGGGGGAGCGGGGGGGGGGGGGGGGGTGGTTGGGGGTGCACATACAGCTGGTGTCACTCTTGTAACCATCACAGATGGCCACCCGCAAAGGACCATGGGAATTCTGGCCAACACAGGACTCAGACAGACTCAGAGCTTGTGTGTATTTGCAACCCAGATACCTAGACCTGATCGAAACCCCCGCTCGTTTGCATTTTAATGGCCCATTTCCCCAGAACAATAGGACTGCACTCAAGAAACCGATACAGATACAGACTAATCGGCGCCACCCCCCTTTACCGGGCAGCATGGTAGCACAAGTGATTAGCACTGTGGCTTCACAGCGCCAGGGTCCCAGGTTCGATTCCCTGCTGGGTCACTGTCTGTGCGGAGTCTGCACGTTCTCCCCGTGTGTGCGTGGGTTTCCTCCGGGTGCTCTGGTTTCCTCCCGCAGTCCAAAGATATGCAGGTTAGGTGGATTGGCCATAATAAATTACCCTTAGTTACCAAAAAAGGTTAGGAGGGGTTATTGGGTTATTGGTATAGGGTGGACATGAGGGCTTAAGTGGGTCGGTGCAGATTCGATGGGCCGAATGGCCTCCTTCTGCACTGTATGTTCTATGTCTATGTCTATGTCTAACCGCCAAGGTCAATGATCGCTAAGGACCCGCCCAGCCACCCCTTTATTGGCCAAAATCGAAGGCAGTGATCGAAGCCTGTCGAATTATTGGGTCCGAGATTAAGGACCGCCCCAAAGAGCACGAAATCCCAGGGGGATAAAAAGAGACACAGCCATGTGTTCTGTCTCTTTTGGATCCGGCCTGTGCCAACCCAACTGCAGCATGACGATCAGACATCCAAGTTCAAGACCAACAATCACTACCTGACGGATGAGCCCAGCAGAGACAATCCAGCCATGTGAGATCAAGATAAAGGCCTTATCCATCTGCACACAGCCAGTCACCCTGAAGTTAAGTATAGGTTATTATAACTAATAGGTATAGTTTAACTTGTAGTGTATTGTGCTTGCATGTCGAAGTGACCCTTGTGTGTAAATAAACCATCTTTGAACTTTTAATAAATATATATTTTTATTCTCCTTTTTCACATTTTCTCCCGCATTTACACCCATCAACAATAAACAATAATCAGCAAGATATGTCAATTCCCATAATAACAACGATCCCATCCACCCACCAACCCCCAAACATCAGCCCACATGTTTACATAAACAAATGACAAAAAGGAATCAGGGATTACCCATAGTCACCCTTAATCTATACAGCCCCCCTCCCCCCCCACCCCGCAACCCTCCTACCCACCCACCCCAACTAATGTTCGATGTTATCCAGTTCTTGAAAGTGCATAATGAATAGTGCCCATGACTTGTAGAACCCCTCCGAGCTTCCCCTCAGTTTGAACTTAACCTTCTCAAGGGTCAAGTATTCCAACAGGTCCCCCCGCCACGCCAGGGCACTGGGTGGAGAGGCTGCTCTCCATCCCAGCAGGACCCGCCTTCGGGCGATCAACGAGGCGAAGGCTATGATATCTGCCTCCGCACCCGTTTCCAACCCTGGCTGGTCCGACACCCCGAATATGGACTCCCGGGGACCCGAGTCCAGTTTCACACGCACCACCTTGGAAATTACCTTAAACACCTCCTTTCAGTACTCCCCTAGCTTTGGACAGGACCAAAACATATGAACGCGATTAGCGCCCCCCCCCGCACCCCCCCCCGGCAACGCTCGCACACATCCTCTACTCCTTCAAAAAATCGGCTCATCCTCGCCCTCATGAGGTGCGCTCTATATACCACCTTCAGCTGTATCAGCCCCAACCTCGCACATGAGGTGGAGGCATTCACTCTCCAGAGCACCTCACACCAGACCCCCCCCCCCCACTCTATAACCTCTCCCAGCTCTTCCTCCCACTTTGCATTGATCCCTTCCAGTGGTGCCTTATCCTCTTCCAAAATAGCTCTGTACACCGCTGACACTGCCCCCTTCTCCAGTCCCCTTGTTGTCAGCACCTCCTCCAGCAATGTACCAGCCTCCCCGAACAGGCGCCGGAATGTGGCAACTAGGGGCTTTTCACAGTAACTTCATTTGAAGGCTACTTGTGACAATAAGCGGTTTTCATTTCATTGTGGAGGCCGGTTCCTCTGGGAAGCTCTGTATCTCCTTCCTGGCAAAATCCCGAACCTGCATATACCTAAACACTTCTCCCTGCTCCAGCCCATACTTCGCTTCCAGCTCCCTCAATCCTGCAAACCGACCCCGAAGAAACAAATCCTTTAGCGACTTAATCCCCCTCCCTTCCCATTTCCAAAAACTTCCATCCCACCTCCCTGGCTCAAATCTGTGGTTCCCCCGAATCGGCATTTTCCTTGACCCTGCCCCCAACCCGAAGTGTTGGCGAAACTGCCTCCAGATTTTCAATGAAGCTATTATTACCGGACTCCCTGATTATTTCCCTGGAGCTATCGGGAGCGGCGCTGTTGCTAGTGCTTTCAGCCGACTCCCTGCACAAACTCTCCTCCAATCTGACCCACTGGGAATCAACCCCTCTGACCCAGCTCCGCACCTTCTCCACATTCGCCGCCCAGTAGTAGTACAATAGGTTCGGGAGACCCAAACTCCCTGCCTGCCTTCCCCTCTGTAGCAGCACCTTTCTCACTCTGGCCACCTTCCCTCCCCATATGAAGGAGGTAATCCTTCCCTCAATCTCCCTGAAAAAAGACTTTGGCAGGAAAATCGGTAGGCATTGAAAAATAAGCAGAAATCGGGACAACACATTCATTTTAACCGCATGTACCCGACCCACCAGTGACAGAGGAAGGCCATCCCACCTTGCCAGATCGGCTTTCACTCTCCCCACCAAACTAGTGATGTTGTACCTGCGAAGACTCCCCCACTCCCGGGCAATCTGCACCCCCAGATACCTAAAATGAGTCCCTGCTCTATGGAATGGCAGTCCCCCCACCCCTGCCCCCACCCCCGGCAGAGACACCACAAAATACTCACTCTTGTCCAGGTTCAGCTTGTACCCCGAGAAAGACCCAAATACCCTCAGTAGCTCCAATATTCCTCCTATCGACGCATTCGATTCCGACACATACAGCAGCAAGTCGTCGGCATATAAGGGCACCCTATGCTCTATCCCCCCCGCACTATTCCTTTCCATGCTCCCGAACTTCTCAATGCGATGGCCAACAGCTCAATCGCAAGTGCAAACAGCAGGGGGGAGGGACATAGGACACCCCTGTCTCGTCCCACGGTGGAGAGAAAAGTAACTCGAACTGATATTGTTTGTGCGGACACTCGCCTTCGGCTCCTTATATAACAGCTTTACCCAGTTCACAAACCTTGGTCCACTCCCAAACCGCTCCAGCACTGCCATCAGGTACCCCCATTCTACCCGATCAAACGCCTTCTCGGCGTCCAATGCCACAACCACCTCTGTTTCCTTCCCTTCCACCGGTGCCATAACGACGTTCAAAACCCTCCTAATGTTCGAAAACAGCTGCCTCCCTTTCACGAACCCCGTCTGATCCTCACCTATCCCCTTCGGGAGACACTCCTCCAGCCTACCCGCCAGTACCTTCGCCAACACTTTTGCGTCCACATTCAGAAGTGATATGGGCCGATACGACCCACACTCCGTCGGATCCTTATCTTTTTTTAGTAACAGGGAAATCGATGCCTGCCCCAAGGTTTGCGGCAACACCCCCTTCCCTATCGCCTCCTCAAACATTCCCACCATCAGGGGTGCCAACCTATCCTTAGATTTTTTTATAATATTCCACCGGAAACCCATCCGCCCTGCCACCTTCCCCGACTGCATCCTCCCAATCGCATCCTTTATCTCCTGCTCCACTATTGCTCCTTCTAATGTAGCCCTGTCCCCCTTCCCTAGCCTCGGTCACTCCAACCCATCTAGAAATTCCTGCATCTCACGGTCTCCCCCGGGTGGCTTTGACTTGTACAACCTCTCATAAAACTCCTCAAAAACCTTGTTAATCAGCCCTGGAGCCACCACCAACTTCCCTGCCCTATCCCTCACCTGAAGAATTTCCCTTGCCGCTGCCTCCCTCCGGAGCTGACCTGCCTTATCTCCATGTTCATAAACTGCACCCCTTGCTCGTCTCAGTTGGCGCACCGCCTTCCTGGTGGACAGTCGGTCGAAGCTCGCCTGTAGTTCCTTCCTCTTTTCCAGCTTCGCTGGGTCTCCATCTTCTGCATAACTCCGATCTACCTCCAACATCTCATCTATTACCCTCTGCCGCCCCAACCTCTCCTCTTTGTCCACCCTGGCCATAAACAAAATTACCTCACTCCTCACCACCGCCTTTAGAGATTCCCAGACGACTGCCTTTGACACCTCACCCGTACGATTGAAACCTACATATTCCTTAATTACCTTTTCAATTTGGGGAACCAACCTACACTTGGTTCCCCAAAAGCCCCACACCCCGGTCTCTGCGCTACCCCCTTCTCCAGCACCATATCCACCCAATGTGGAGCGTGATCTGACACTGCAATTGCAGGGTATTCCGACCCCTTGACTCCAGCCAGCAAAGCCTTTCCCACCACAAAAAAGTCGATCCGTGAGTATACCTTATGGACCGCTGAGAAAAACGAGTACTCCCGTTCTCTTGCGTGCAGGAACCTCCAAGGATCCACCCCTCCCATTTCCACCATTAGCCCAGCCAGCGCCTTCGCCCCCCCTGATGGGACCAGCGAGCGCGGCCGTGATCTGTCCAACCTTGGCTCCTGCACCAAGTTCCAGTCCCCCCCACAATCATGCGTGTCCAAGTCGGGAATGGCCCCAAACACCTTCCTCGCGAATCCCACATCGTCCCAATTGGGACCGTATACACTTAACAGCGCCACTAATCTCCCCTCCAGCGCCCCTGCCACAATCACATATCTACCCCCCTGATCTGCCACCACCTTCTCCATCTGGAAGCGTACCCTTTTGCTGACCAGCACCGCTACCCCTCGAGCCCTACCATCAAATCTGGAGTGAAACACTTGGCTAACCCAGCCCTTTTTAAGTCTCACCTGGTCCTTCACCCTCAAGTGAGTCTCCTGCAGCATTGCTACATCGGCTTTCAAACTTTTAAGATGCGCAAGCACCCTTGACCTCTTGACCGAACCTCCTAGCTTTCTCATGTTCCACGTGACTATCCTTACTGGGGATCTCTCACCACCCCCCCCCCCCCACCTTTCTTATCCACCATCACCATACCACCGGGCTCTGCCACATAAGCCTGACCCACCCCTGTCCACTGTTAACATCAAACCCCTTCCCCTCCTCCCAAGAACCCCCCCTACAAAAACATCCCCGAACATCCATCCCTTCCCCCCTCCCCTCGCTCACCTCGTAGGCCCATTGAAGCCTGCTTTCCAGGCTCCAACGTCCGCAGTCCTCCTCTCACCTCACCCCCGTTCACTAGCTCAGCTAGCATGGGTGGCTCCCGCCTCCAAGACCTCACGCCGCCTTCCACCCAGTCCCAGAGAAAGAAACACCAAAACAAACCCAACAATCCAACCCCTACAATTCACTAACATAACATTTAACCGTCGCAACACAGAACACCAATCAACCCACCATTAACTTGAACTCTGTAACAATGCAGAGAAGTAAATTGCAATACAAATCAGTGAAAAGAAAGTTGTAACATTTATACATTTTCCAGCTGCTCAAACACAGTCCACAGTCTCTCTTCCAGTTCCGCTCATCACGTCTGTCCCAAGCCTTCTGCCCTCACGAACACCTCAGCCGCCACCGCTGTCTCAAAATAAGAGTCTTTGGCGTTATACGTTACTCTCAACTTCGCCGGGTACACCACACCAAATCGCACCCCCTTCTTGTACAAAGCCTCCTTCACTCGCCCAAACACCGCTCGTCTTTTTGCTAACTCCACCGTCCAGTCCTGGTAGATCCGAACCACAGTACCATCCCACAGCACCTCACGCTCCTGCTTCGCCCAGCTTAATACCTTCTCCTTCATGCAAAACTTATGGAAGCAGATAATTACTGCCCTTGGCGGCTCGTTCACTTTGGGCTTCGGCTTTAATGACCGATGAGCTCGGTCTAGCTCGTACAGGGTGGGGCTCTGACCCTCCCCCATCTGCTCCGCCAACTTCTCCGCGAAGTATTGCATTGGCCTTGGGTCCTCTGTCCCTTCGGGCAAGCCCACAATTCTCAAATTTTGCCTTTGCCTCCTCCACCAATGACTTCAACGCGATCGCCGTCTCCTTCCTCAAGGCCTCCATGTGCCTCGCAAATTGTTTTTCTAGCTCCACCGCCATCACCCCAGTCACCTTCTCCACCGTAAGTAGTGCGGCCCCGCCTTGCAGTTCGGCTTCCGCCATCCTGTCAACACTTTTGCTCGTCTTCTCCTTCGGCGGCGAACCCGCGTTTCCTCCTTTCTTCGATGCTGCTCTTCGCATCCTTTAGCGGCTTATTGTTTTTTATCTTCTTTCTTTTCTCCTCTCTCCCCCTTCACCCTCCTGTCCTTCATCAATCTGGCTTATTCTTTCTTTGAATAAAAAGGGGGAGAGAAAAAAAAAACTTTTACCAAACTTCCTTAAACCTTCTTTCTTTCTCCTCTGCATTCACCCAGAGCTCCCCTGGGACCAGGCTTCAGCCTTCTTTCTTCTTCCTAGGTGGGGGGCATCCGACATGGAGCACCCTCCCTACATAGTGCCCTGGCCTCGGGCCTGCTGCCTCGGCGTCCTCGTAGCTCCACCCCCGCTGCTCTGACCTCGTCGCCGCACTGGACCCAGTGCCTCAGCCCCCGCCGCCCGACACCCGCGCGGTGTTCTTCGCCAGTTTTTAAACTGGCCCCGCTGGCTGCTCGTGATGGCCCCAAAGGCCAACGATAGTCGGGGGGTGCGTGAAGACTCGGGGTTTCCCCCGAAATCGCCGCGAATCACAGCCACTGGCGGGAGCTCTTGTTGCTGCGGCTGTCCTGCTCACCCACGCAACCGGAAGTCCCCACCATCTTTGAACTTGAACTGACTACCTGGTTGTGTGGTCATTTGACCAATATACGGGGAAGCCTTGTGGTTCAGTAAGAGAAATAGAAACACTCACAGTATTGGCGACGCTGTTGGGAGATGACATCATATCATAAACAGAGCCTCATCACATGAAAAGAGCAACATTTTTGGCGACCTCTGACGGGACTCGATT
This sequence comes from Scyliorhinus torazame, assembly GCF_047496885.1. Lineage (NCBI taxonomy): Eukaryota > Metazoa > Chordata > Chondrichthyes > Carcharhiniformes > Scyliorhinidae > Scyliorhinus > Scyliorhinus torazame. The sequence continues at coordinate 207,918,565 of NC_092715.1, forward strand.
TAGAAGTGATTTTGTCACTCCGAGAGAACCCACACAACTTTGTGAACCGGAAAATAGCTTAGGCCATACCCGCAGTTCAAATTGCCGCCTTATCCCCCTGTCCCAAATTAACGGTATGAAAGCAGCGATTAACAGTAGGAAAACAGAGATTAACGGTCGGAAAACAGAGATTAATGGTAGGGAAACTGAGATTAACGGTAGGAAACGAGATATTAGAAGCAATGGGCACAAAAGCGATGGAACGTTTAATGAACCCGCAGGAACCCGAGGTCACAGCGACCAACAGATCAGAGCAATGCCCCATATGGGAGGAAGAGTTGAGGAAGTATTTGAAGGGGAAAGGATGGCCCCTATAGTCCAATTTTTGTGCAAATGACGAGTCAAGTCCAGGAAGCGTAGGACAAACTTGGTGGGACAACCTAACAAGAAAAATGCAGCAAAGGTTCGAAAGCCGATGGTAATAGTGTTCTGTTTGGCACAGTTGTGAGGCACAGAGGAGGTCGTGAAGATGCTCCACAGGCAGCTAGTTGAGGAAGACGAGAAGAATGAAGGAAACAATAGTGAAAGCGGAAAGATTATTGAGCAACTCCGGGAACAGTTGGCCGCTAAGGATAAGGAGATGGCTGATGTGAAACGAGTACACCAATCTTGTTTAGTTCACCTTAGCAGCTTTCAGACCTACTATGATAAGGCCTACCAAGACACACAGTGCGCAGTCTTGGTATAAAAAGAGACAGAACAGCAGGTAGCATAGTTAACGAGTCAATGCGCGGATTTAAAAGCAGCTTTGCGAGCGCTCCACAGCTCTACAACAGAACAGAGACAGAGCACAGTTGACCACGCAAAATGCAGACAACAGATAGACAAATTACAGTCACTGCTTTCAGTGTAGGATGGATTTAGGTATACCTTTGGACAAAATTTAGATGAGGAAGGTGCCCCCGATTGGCAAGAATTAAATGAAAGCGCCCAGAGATATGTTGAAGATACAGTGAATGAGAATCGAGCCGCCCATGCCCTGAAAAGGAAAGCACCCGCACCACCGACTGCACAGGCAGCACACACCCCCATGAATCCGGTCACCACACAGCGCAAGTCATCGGATCAGGAGAAGCCTGATTTTGTTTACACCATTCCACTATCCATCACCCAATTGAGAGATGCTTGCACCAAAATTGTTCCATTTCAGCCCACCGCAGACCCGCACTGCTTCTTTGAGGAGGTGCGCCAACAGAAAGTTATGTATGGCCTAGACGAGAAAGAAGTTAACCTCATAGTTATGAGCCTTAGCCTGTCTGTCAGATCAGCTTTACCAGAACTCCAGAATGTAGGAGGAGAAAGCCTACAAGAAATGAAAACGGCTAATTTAGATGCGATTGAGTACAACAAGGGAGATCCCGTAGAAGGTTTGATCCGTTGTAGGAAAAAGAATGGAGAGCATCCAACAGCATTTGCAGGTCGCCTTTGGATCCATTTTAAAGCAGTATTTGGGGATTTGAACCGCGCAAACCGAAATGAAGACGACACCACTAAATGGTCCCGCACTTTAGTCTCACATGCCACAGATGTCGGCCAAAAGGCTTGTGTGAATTACGACCCCGCAGACCACACACATAATGAAGTTTGGGTTTTAAAACGACTCTCCAGAGCTTGGGAACAATCCCTACACAGACAGGCAGACCAGGAACAGATAGAAGCAAATATGCACCCAGTCAGGACTAACCAGGACCCAGCATGGATAAACAAGGGTAGACATGAAGGACAGCACCCCAGAGCACAGGCACTACAAGGTTGCTACAATTGTGGACACATGGGACATTACGCCCACGAATGCCGACAAAACCCCCCGAACCAGCAATAACACCAACCATCGAACCCCCCACCTAGGAACAATGTTAGGCCCATACATAGTGTTAGCGCCCGGTCAGACAATTTAGCAGTCAATAGCACAGATTGATGGTGTTTGGACTCCCCAACTTGTGTCTGCGACACACTTTGGGACAAATCAGGCAGACCAGTAGTCACAGGCTCAGTCCGGGGACATCCAGTAGAATTCCTTTGGGACACAGGAGGGTCCCGCACCACTTTAAACTCCTCCACCATGTTTCAACGTGGCAAATGGCCCACCACAGACACCATCACCCTGAATGGATTTACCGGACACATACAGCAGGGATACATCACAGCCCCCGTACATATTCAGATAGGGAACATAAGCACCAGACACCCCGTTGTTCTAGTTGACTTGCCCCAAACAGCCGAGTACATTCTAGGGATCGATTTTATGAGTTCCCATAAACTTTCCTTTGATCCAGTGAATAAATGTGTATGGAGAATGGCCAAAGCAGCTGGAGCCCCCGCTACGTTCACAGGAGAGGATTATGAACATAGGATTTGCTCAGTAGGAGACTATTGATTTGATCCGCAAACAATTAGTACAGACCAGACAATTCTAGAGGTCCTCAGAAAACACAAAGCTTTGTTCGCACAACACAAACACGATTATGGGAAGATCCCAGGTACGGTCACAATTTCAGGTCCCGATCCAAAGCCACAGAAGCAATACGGTTTCCCACAGTAAGCCGAGGGTGAGATTTCTAAAGTTATCAATAGTTTATTAGACCAAGGAGTTATTCGGCCCATAGTGGTCCATCCCGTTAGACAAAGCCTGTCAATATAAGTTTGCGTTTACATTTCAAGGGCAGCAGTACACGTGGACATGCCTCCCGCAAGGATTCCACAACTCCGCCTCCATTTTCCACCGACAATTGACCAATGGACTTTCCAAATTTTCCCAACCCGAATGCCTTATACAGTATGTGGACGACTTACTCCTACAGACGGACACAAAAGAAGAGCATGTAAAGCTCCTTTCGGAATTATGAGGTCTTTTGCTATCCATTGGATGCAAGGTCAACCCCAAAAAAAGCCCAGATCTTAAAAGAAAATGTCCTTTATTTAGGCACCATTATCACCCACGGGAAGAGAGAGATTGAACACAAACGAAACGAGTCAATCGTTAAATTGCCCCTGCCCCACAAAATCACTGCACTCCGGTCATTATTAGGTTTGGTAGGATATTGTAGGAACCATATCGATGGTTTTGCCACAAAAGCAGCCCCACTTTCAGGGCTGCTTAAAAAGAACATCCCATGGGAATGGTTTCCTCAGCACACAGACGCCATTGATGAATTAAAACGTGCCCTAAGCACAGCCCCTGCTTTGCAAGTTCCAGACCCACACTCGCCCTATGCCATAGAAGTCGCAACCACCAACCGAACCCTATCAGCAGTACTCCTGCAGGAAAGACATGACTGCTTAGGACCCGTAGCCTATGCCTCACGAGTTTTGGACCCCGTAGAGCAAGAATTTTCAGCCTGCGAACGGCACTTGCTCGCAGTCTTTTGGGCAGTGCAGTATTTTGCATATATCACCGGCCTCAACCCCGTAACGATTTTAACCGAGGACACCCTCACGCAGCTCTTGTTAGATGGTAGGTTAAAGGACGGCTCAGTCAGCCAAATCAGAGCAGCTCGCTGGACACTGCTGTTACAAGGAAGGGACATTACAGTGAAATGCACCAAGACCCACACATTTCTAGCAGACAATCTTCAGTATGCAGGGATGCCACATGAATGGCAGATCATAGCAGCCCAACACCACACTGGACCTTTTATTCCATAGTCATTACACCCACGTGCAGGTAGTAAAACACAGGATTCCCAGACCACAGGCAACACTTTAAAGATTTATGTAGACGGTTCCTCCACGGTAGAAAATGGAAAGAGAATAACTGGTTGTGGAATTTACGTGGAAGATGCGCAGGGACGCGCATTAGAAGAAATCTCTTTAAATTGCCAGGCCACCTAGGTTCACAAGCAGCAGAACTAGCAGCCATAGCATATGTAGTGCAACACCCCGATTCTTTCCCAACCCCCGCAGACATACATTTGAACAGTCTATATGTATGCAATAGCTTGACAGAATTCCTCCCCCTGTGGGAATCTAGAGGATTCGTATCAGCCGATGGAAAACCCCTATCCTCTGCCCCGTTGTTGAAACACATTCTTAGGACAGCAAAAGACCGCACATATGGGATAATTAAAGTAAGAAGCCATCATCGTTTGTTCCCACCCAGTAATGTAAAGGTAGATGCCTTAGCCAAGGCAGGATCACGCCATGGTCACTTTTGGCAACCCCCCGAAAGTGAATCGATACACGCAGTCCAGGTTTCCCAGACCAATATTGAGGATCTATCCCAGGCCCAAAAGGCAGACTACACTCTCAGAGAGATTTTAGACGGCAACCTCCCAGCCCCCTACGATAAATGGAAGGACTCGGGACTTCCGGTGTGGACCATGGAGTAAGTGGTCATACACAAGGCAGCTCCTGCCCAAGGTTACAGAAAAGAGCTCTTTTTTAATCAATGCGGGGTGGAATTTTGATGAAAAGACGTAGGTGAACGTTGGAGGGGTACTTTCCCCCAGGAATGGTATGGCTCTTGGTTACCAGACCCGGCAGAAATAGTAAAAGATTTGGCTGGAGCTGCAGTAAAGACAAAAGCCTCTTCCATGCAGGCGGGGGAAGGGCAAGCTTAAAGGCTTCAAGCTGACTTGAGGGCCTTTATTAAAGGTGAATTCTAGCAGCAGAGGGAACAACAAGGAGTAGGTCGCGCATTCGGCAGCTCCTGTCTGGAACGGACTCTCAGACCTTTTTCAGGAGTTTCCACAGACTTTTTGGGGCAGATTGGTGAAGCGAACACTGCCAAAAGGATTCCCTCTCTGTGGAACTTCTGGTGACGGCGGGCGGGAGGCAGCTGTGCGTTGGAGGGCTCCCGTTCAGGAACGACATTGTCGGGGGTTAACGCCCGGTCTTAGGGCCAGCGAAGGCAGTGAAAGTTGGGAGACAGCACAAATAAGGGAAATGTCAAAGACTGGCAAAAAAATGGCTGGGAAAAAAGCTGCTTTAGTCCGTCGGTGAGTGAAAAGGTCACTGCGGGCTCAGTAAAGAAAATGGAGGCTGGAGCGCTGGGGGGGGCCGCATTGCTTACGGCTGAAGAAATAACTAAGGTGATGGCCAATCAACAAGGATCTGCGAGGCAAAATGGAAGACCTGGAAAACAGATCCAGGCAACAGAATTTGAGGATTGTGGGGCTGCCTGAAGGAGTTGAAGGACCGAGGCCTACTGAGTATTTTGCCGCGATGTTGGCGAAACTATTGGGGGAGGATCCCTCTCGATATGAGCTGGATCGGGCACATCGGTCGTGGAGGCCTGTACCAAAGGTGAGTGTGCCGCCAAGAGTAGTGACTCTGTGCTTCCGTAGGTACAGTGTAAAGGAGAAGGTCCTGTGCTGGGCTAAGCAGAAGCGGGTGGTGCAGTGGGCTGGAGCTGGTATACGCGTATACCAGGACTTTATGGTGGAGCTGGCGAGGAGGCGGGCTGCCTTCAACCGGGTGAAGAGGGCACTGTATGTTAGCAGGGTGCAGTGCGGCATTGTATATCCAGCGAAGCTGAGGGTGACCTACAAGTTCAAGGACTTTTATTTTGGGACGGCAGAAGCAGCAGAGGAGTTTGCGAAGGCAGAAGGACTGTGGCAGAATTGAGAAATGGTCATGTACCAATGTAGCCTCATGACTGTATTTTTTTCTTTTTTGTTTCACTGCGTGCTGGTGTATGGGCTATAGGAGCCAACGTTGTATATATTTGGACAAGGGAAGAAACTTTCAGTCGGAATGAGGTGTAGGTGGATATGCGGGGTTTGTGTGCTAAAAGGGGACTTCTGGGATTTTCCTGCGGCCGGGCAAGGGGGAAAAGGAACCCGGGCGGGGGCCTCCACGCTGGCCGGTTTAAGCCGGCCAGTGAACGGGGGTGAGGTGGGGGGAGGGGCTGCGGCCATCAGACCCTGGCAGAACAGGGTCCGAGTGGTCTAGCCGGGGTGGAAGTTGGGGGGAAGTAACAGAGGTTGGGGGGATGGGTTTTACAAGAGGAAGTGGAAGGGGAGGAATTGGGGAGGGGGGGGTTTACAACTCTTGGGTGTCATTTACAGTACTCTTTTGGAGGTTGGATGGTATTAAGTGTTGTCGTGGAGGGGAGGGGGGGGGGCGACTCTATCGGTTAATGGTGGCCATGGGCGATTCTGGACTCCTTTTTCTTTTTCGCTTCTGTTTTTGTTTTATTTGAGGGATATATTGACAGTTGGGTGGGGTGGTGGGAGGATGGGATCGTTGTTGATGTTAAGGGTATTGACTTTGTATTTGTTACCGTTTGTTGCCTGTTGGTGGGGTGTAAGTTTTGAAGGAAAATGTGAAAATGGAGAATAAAAACATTTTTTTAAAAATAAGTAAGTGAATGGAAGGACTCACTGACGGTACAGGACGGCATAGTTTTGAAAAATGGAATTTATGTGGTCCTCACCCAGGACAGAAACCAGATAATTTATCAGTTTCATGATGGACACGGACATCAAGGGATAGACAATACCATTGCCCATTTAAGGCCTTTGTGTTGGTCGCCTGATTT